>NC_041389.1:153480261-153514248 GCF_002162155.2 Triticum dicoccoides
TCACCACTCGGTAGGATGTTTATCACTTAGGTGAGTACTGGACTGCAGCTAAGCCCCTGAGTGAGAGGCAGACTCACGACTCGGTAGGATTTTTATCACTTAGGCGAGTACTGGACTGCAGCTAAGCCCCCGAGTGGGAGGCAGACTCACCACTTGGTAGGATTTTTATCACTTAGGCGAGTACTGGACTACAGCTAAGCCCCCGAGTGGGAGGCAGACTCGCCACTCGGTAGGATTTTTATCACTTAGGCGAGTACTGGACTACAGCTAAGCCACCGAGTGGGAGGCAGACTCACCACTCGGTTAGGCGTGTACTGGACTGCAGCTAAGCCCCCGAGTGAGAGGCAAACTCACCACTCGGTAGGATTTTTATCACTTCATCTTAGGCGAAACAAATTTGCAGCTAAGGCGATACGTGCAAAAGAAATAAACAACAATCATTCGGAAGAAAGTAAAATTATGTCTTCTGATAGCCAAACTAAGAGGTATTTCTTATTATATCTCATCAGTCTAAATACTTAAGAGTAAAAAGGGTGGAGCAGATCCGCATTCCAAGTGCGCGGTTCATCTTTGTTGTGCTCGACATTGAAGAGACGGTATGCTCCGTTGTGGAGCACCTTGGTGACGATGAAAGGGCTCTCCCAAGCAGGGGCGAGCTTGTGTGGCTTCTGCTGATCCGCTCGAAGAACCAAGTCTCCTTCTTGAAATGCCCGACCCCTTATGTTCCTGGCATGGAATCGACGCAGGTCTTGTTGATAAATGGTCGACTGGATCAAGGCCATCTCTGATGCGGAGCATCCCTCGACCATCACCATGCACGTCACACCATCACCGCAAGGACGGAGAGGACCGTGGACTAGAGCACACGCATGCACCGTCGAAACTGAGGTTGACTCCTTCCTCTTCAAACTCCATTCTAATTCACTCGAGAATTGGGTCCTACCTCAAATGGAAGTACTATGCATGATTAGGTGTCAAGGTGTTGATCATGGAGAGGAGAAGGAGAAGAGGAGTGACAAGAGAGAAGACGGAGGAGGCACAAGTACCCGGGCCTCCAGCCACCACCCCGGGCAGGCCCTCTGCACACCCCGGGTGCCCGGCCCGGTGTGCCCCGGGTGCCCGGCCAAACGTGGGAGGCGCCCCGGGTGCCCGGCCAACTGGCCCCGGGTGCCCGGCCCCCCTGCGCTGGGAGCTGCTACTCCACCCCCGGGTGCCCGGACCACCACACCCCGGGTGCCCGGGCCCCTCCAGCCGGCCACTGGCCCGATCCGGGTGCCCGGCCCATGCTTGCCCGGGTGCCCGGACTCCCCCCTGGCGCGGCCCAGCCCCCCCAACGGGTGCCCAGGCCATCAACCCCGGGTGCCTGGCCCAGCTCCAGCCGGCCTCGGCCTAGTCCGGGTGCCCGGTCCTCCACACCCCGGGTGCCCGGACCCCTCCGTATGCCTGCGTGCATTTTATGGGTTTTGACCCTTGTACCCCTCTCTTGCCCCCAATTCGTCCCTAGACTATAAGTACCCCCCACCTAGCTCATTTGAGGGATAGCAAAGTATTTTATAGACGTTTGTGAGCTTTGGTCCATGGATCCACTCCACTAGGAGATCAAGACCTCCTCTTGGAGTGACCAAACATGAAGACCTCCTCCTTGGGGAAGGATCCCCGTCATAGGATCATCAAGCCCTCATCTCCTTCATAGGATTTGGGATGAACTCTACCATGTATCTTGTTTCCCTTTGATTGTTCATGTACCTTGTGGATCTTGTGTGATTGTTGGTCTAGTAGATGTGTGATTGGACTTGTTCTTGAGTGTTCCTCTTGTTTTCTCTCTTGTGTTCATCTTGTTCTTGGGGATTCCCGCTCCAATTCGTCAAAGATCTTCACTTAGGGTTCCACCCTACAACATCTTGGTATCATGAGCCATGGTTTCTGACGAAATTGGAGCCCCCCATCTTGTTCTCTAGCCTAATTTTGTTGTGTTCTTCCCCAAATTCGAAAATTCCTCACCAAAAATAGCCCCAAATTTTTTTTGTGATTTGTTGGTTGCATGAGATTTTGTTGGATTTGATCCATGGATTTGCTTGGTTTCAAGTGGATCTAGCATTCTCCCATCCATCTGCACCTTTCCCTCCACGAAATCCGCCAATTTTTTGCACTTTCCCACGAATTTCCGCCCAAATCTGTCAACCCCGGGCACCCAGACCTCAAACCCCGGGCACCCGGACCCCCCGTGCAACCCCGCTGACCACCCCGGGTGCCCGCACCCCAAACCCCGGGTGCCCGCACCCCCGGGCTGTTTGCCCCTTCCCACCCCGGGTGCCCGCACCCCCAAACCCCGGGCACCCGCACCCCCCAAAACAGCCCAACAACACTCACCCTTTCGGCCATAACTTTCGCTCCCGGAGTCCGATTTTGACGTTCTTTAGCTCGTTGAGTAGCTATTGACATCCCCCATCCATCTAGATAGGTTCCAACATCATTTGACTCCATCAAAAAATTGGCATTTTGGCATCTTTGCATAGGCCATCCACCATATCATCCGCAAAACCACCTTCGCTTTCCGCAACTTAACCCATTTTCGATCCATATAGCATTTGTGGTTGCTTGAGTGGTGACTTGAGTCTCCTAAGGTGTTTCGGCTACTTAGGGATGGTTGCTTCATCATCAACCACCACCACCACTTCCGCATTGCTAACTCCGGAACCACCAACGCTTTCCGCTACCACCATTTGACATTTTCCTTGAGATTGTGAGTTCGGCGGGTTTTTTACCGTTTCCTAAGGTGTTTCGGCTACTTAGGGGCGGGTCTACATCATCTTGGTATCTACATCAAGAACACTGCCACTCATCATCACCACGAGGTCATCATCGACATCGACCACTTCACCAATTTGACACCCTAACCGTAAGCAAGAACGGTAACCTCCATATCACATTGGTATCGTGGTATCCCATCTTTGTACATTCTTGCCATTACATTGTTAACCCCTTAGCCCATTTTGCGTCACTTGCCTATCGAGACTAGCCATTTGAGTATTGCCGGCAACGTTACTTGTGCACATTAGTGATCCATACCTTCCATTGCATACATACCATATCATATTGGTATCATCGTGGTATCATCATATCATCCCTTGTGTCACAAGATCGTTCCCGCATATACACAATTGCTATCTTGGTTTGTGCATTTTGCATAGGTGGCCATATAAAAAAAGAATAATCTTTTAAGCAAAAGGAAAAGAGAGCAAAGAGCTTGTAAGCAAGAGCCATAGCATCATACCCCATTGCACATGAGATTGTCATATCCTATCATCTTGGATCATCTTGAGAAGAACACCGCGAACATCATACACATAGCATACTTGGGATCAAAACCTCATACATTTGCATCTTATAGGTTGTGCACAAGTGTCGTATCCGCCTATTGAGCAATCGTGCTAGCATCTCTCTTGAGTTGTGCAACACGAGCGTTTTCCGTGGTTTCCACATTTTGTGCTCATTCCTTGGTTGCACGACCCCATTTATCTATCCGTGTGTGTGTTTCCGTGTGCCACATATTGCTATTGGTCTACTTGTTTCACTTGCGAATTTGTGAATCTTTTCCAACATTATTGACTCTTGCTAACATCTTGCATCAAATTTTTGTGTCACTATCCTCACTGAGCTCCACTATAAGCTTTACTTGATAGGTGTGAGTGAACAAGTCCGGTACCAATTCCACTATTCTTTCATCTCACATTGAGTGAAACGAGATACATCCTCAACTTTGGGAAAAGGTAACTTGGTATTGTTTATCTCATTTCCTACTCACCTCTACTCGAGTCTTGTGATGGATAGGCAAGGCATTTCATCTCCGGTCTTCCACGACAACGACGGCATGAACAACTACATCACCAAAATGCCCATCTTCGGACTACAACGAGCAACGCGAGGCATTGAGCGACTCACCGCCGACATTCATCAACTTGAAGCACGGACAAGAGACTACCTCGACACCAAGTTGGCCGAACAAAGGGATCAAGTACGATACATGATGGCCAACTACAAGTCTTCTTCCCCTTCGTCATCTTCAAGGCGGCGACGCTCAAGTGGCCAATCTTCGGAATGTCATCGAGCTCAATCACTACAACACCATCAGGATGAAGATGCTCGCGATGCATACACCTACAAGTCCCAAAAAGCTCTACATCAAGCTACGGATAAACTTCATGAGCACAAGAGAAGACCGCGAGACAAGCACCACCAGACGGATCTACGACTACTACCACCACTTCGGCATCTTCGCCAAGTGTTCTCAAGGCCATCCACGGCGACGATGATGAGATGATACGGCATGGGATTTTCCCTTCGGTCATGGAGGAGAGCGACGATGTGCCATCTTCGGCCTTCATCCACCGCGACGACGACAAGATGGTTGAGCATGGGATTTTCCCTTTGACGACGGCGACGTATGATGACTTAAGTGACTTGTGCCACCATATTGAGAGTGAGAGTGACTTCACCACTAGCCCCATATATGATGAGTTGCCACAATTTCCATGTGAGGAGAGCCACCAACACCACCACTTGAGTGATTTGAGTGACTCCACCATATGTGACATTGAGTGCACCTACCTTGAGGGAGTGAGTGAGCCACCACCACATAGAGAGAGTGAGGTAGTTGATAGGGCATGCAAGGCCATTTCGATTTCTAACAACTTAACCTCTACCTCTATTGTGTCTTCTCATTTGGTGCTAGGTCCCATTTATGATGACGCGCCGATCTTCGACGACTTCGTCCTTCCTATGGACAAGACGATGGCCATGGTGGAATATGATGCACCCCCCATATGGTTCCATCAAGATGAAGATGATGACCACCATTTGGTCTTTCCCACCTCACCTACACCACTTGAGTGGAACGAGAAAGGTAACATAGGTGACGGTGATGCTCTTGTCCCACTAGTGGACATTCTAGACATTGATTGCTTGCATAATGTTGACCCACCTATTACCATGCTTCATGCTAGTATGATTTCCCCATGCGATGATTTACCCATTTATGATGAGTTTGATGATTGCCATGCGGAGTCTAGTAGTTGTGATGCCATGTTACATAGGATTTCTTGTGATAATTCTCTTGGTCACATCATGTTTGATAATTCGCTTGACTTGTCATATGCTATGCATGAGATCAATCATATGTCATATTTGCAATCTCTTCATAGTGACTATGCATATGCCATCAACATAAACCCAATTTGCACATATGGCATAGATGACAAGCCCATGGTTATTGGCATTTGTTTTTCTTGTGATGATATTGATATGCTTCCTTTGCATCATTTATCTCATATGCCATGCCATGACCACCTAGCTTCAGATATGCATTGTTTTGGATGTTCTCCATTTTCTCCATATGATGTTTCCGCTATTGCTCATGAGGAGACCCCCATAGTTTCCTCATACATTTTAGGAGATTTTGATCAATCCTATCCTTTGCATGATCCCAATACTTGTGTGCACAATATGCTTCCCATGAATAAACATGCTATTGATGTGCCATATACTTCTATGCTAGATTTGCATCCCCATCGTGTCATACACAATAACTATTCTTTCATGATGGATGACATGTTCTTATACCATGCATCAAATTTCTTTGAGCGATGCTTATCTTGTGCTAACTCACATGTGGACATACACATCATGATGGATGATGTGTACATTTACCACACGCACAATTTCTTTGGTTTGTGTTTCTTTTGTGTAGGTACCCATGAATACTTGTCAACCTCACAATCCCATGAGTTGACAATACAAGCTCTAGAGAGAAATGATGGCTTGGGATCCCTTGGAGTGTCTTTCCCACCGCTCTCTTCGTGCAAGGACTTCGCGCATTTCTTCTACATGGCTCTCACTTGGTTATGGGTTATTTACCACTTCTCACTTTATGCCCATATTGCCATGTTCACATTGCATGATATGCTCATTCCTATGTCTTTGCCATGCATTTGTGACCCATGCTTTGCATTACACATGATTATTGATTCTACTACGTGCATGTGTATTTGCAAGCTTGGTGGAGATATTGCTTGTTATTGCCATGTTCTACCTATGACCCATGCCTATGATGATACTATGATCATGCTTTGTGTTCGTGCTTGTGATATGTCATGTGCATTGTCTATGCTTATTATTTGCTCACATGACATGATTGCCATGATTTCCTCTAGTGTGTTGCATCTTCGCTCCACTAGTTTGCACGACTTGATTTCTATGCTTTCTCTTGTTGCATCCGCCTCTTGGAATACTTGCTCCTATCACATGTTTGGTTGCAACAATGTCATTCCTTCACATATGCCATGTCCCATTGATTGCTACATGCTTGCCTTGATTGCCTCACACATGATGAACAATTGCTCTTTCTATTGTGTTGAGTGCCCCTCGATTTTCACTACACCATATGCACATTATGCTTGGATTGTCTTGCACTTGCATGTGTTTAGTCATATCATCTTCTTGGGTGTTGTGAATGACCCTTATGCCTACCATAGACCGTTCATTGAGAGTCGCATGCTTGCTATGGGCTTGAGGTAGATGCTTATTCTCATGTCCAACATATTAGCACCTTTTCCTCACCTTTGCATGATTGTTTCCATGATGCTTTTCCATGTGCTCAATTTAGATGCTTACATTCCATGCCACACTTCTTTGTCAAACCATATGCTATGCTTGATGACAACACTTGTTGGGTGAATCACCTCTTGAATGCTTGGTTTTGCTTTAATGCCAACCACATTTGTTTTTCCAAGTGCTTGTTATCTTTGCTCCTTTTGAAGGAACTACAAGACGGTACGACATTGGAGAGTGACCATTTCGAGCTTCAACATGATACGTGCTTGGTGGTCGTCTACTCCTACACGGCGACGCCGTCTCCTTCCCATGGTGATGAAGATCACGATCCGTGGACGGATCTCTCCCAAGGGGGGGAGATGATGCAGAGCATCCCTCGACCATCACCATGCACGTCACACCACCACCGCAAGGACGGAGAGGACCGTGGACTAGAGCACACGCACGCACCGTCGAAACCGAGGTTGACTCCTTCCTCTTCAAACTCCATTCTAATTCACTCGAGAATTGGGTCCTACCTCAAATGGAAGTACTATGCATGATTAGGTGTCAAGGTGTTGATCATGGAGAGGAGAAGGAGAAGAGGAATGACAAGAGAGAAGACGGAGGAGGCACAAGTACCCGGGCCTCCAGCCACCACCACGGGCAGGCTTTCTGCACACCCCGGGTGCCCGGTCCCGTGTGCCCCGGGTGCCCGGCCAAACGTGGGAGGCGCCCCGGGTGCCCGGCCAACTGGCCCCGAGTGCCCGGCCCCCCTGCGCTGGGAGCTGCTGCTCCACCCCCGGGTGCCCGGTCCCCTCCAGCCGGCCACCGGCCCGGTCCGGGTGCCCGGCCCATGCTTGCCCGGGTGCCCGGACTCCCCCCCTGGCACGGCCTAGCCCCCCCACCGGGTGCCCGGGCCGTCAACCCCGGGTGCCCGGCCCAGCTCCAGCCGGCCTCGGCCTAGTCCAGGTGCCCGGTCCTCCGCACCCCGGGTGCCCGGACCCCTCCGTATGCCTGCGTGCATTTTATGGGTTTTGACCCTTGTACCCCTCTCTTGCCCCCAATTCGTCCCTAGACTATAAGTACCCCCCACCTAGCTCATTTGAGGGATAGCAAAGTATTTGATAGACGTTTGTGAGCTTTGGCCCATGGATCCACTCCACTAGGAGATCAAGACCTCCTCTTGGAGTGACCATACATCAAGACCTCCTCCTTGGGGAAGGATCCCCATCATAGGATCATCAAGCCCTCATCTCCTTCATAGGATTTGGGATGAACTCTACCATGTATCTTGTTTCCCTTTGATTGTTAATGTACCTTGTGGATCTTGTGTGATTGTTGGTCTAGTGGATGTGTGATTGGACTTGTTCTTGAGTGTTCCTCTTGGTTTCTCTCTTGTGTTCATCTTGTTCTTGGGGATTCCCCCTCCAACTCGTGAAAGATCTTCACTTAGGGTTCCACCCTACAACAATCTCTCTTTCTTCCTCCAGGAGGTCGACTGCATCTTGTCGAGCTTGTTCTATTTCGTCTTCCGAGGAGAGTTCGACTCGGGGAGAATTGTGGAGCAAATCACTCGGAAGTACAGCTTCGGCTCCATAGACTAAGAAGAATGGAGTCCATCCGGTCGACCGATTGGGAGTTGTCCTTAGGCCCCAAAGCACTAATGGGAGCTCATCAACCCAAGCTCCTGTTGCATGCTTAAGGTCACGCATCAACCTTGGCTTCAGTCCCTTGAGAATCAATCCATTCGCTCGCTTAGCTTGCCCATTCGACTGAGGATGGGCGACCGAAGCGCAATCTACCCTCGTACCTTGGGAGGCACAAAAGGCTCTGAATTCATCGGAGTCGAAGTTCGATCCGTTGTCGGTGATGATGCTGTGTGGCACACCATATCTGAATATCAATTCTCTGATGAAACTCACGGCAGTACTTGCTTCAAGGTTTTTAATGGGCTTAGCTTCGATCCACTTGGTAAACTTGTCGACTGCTACTAGCACGTGGGTAAATCCGCTCCTGCCAGTCCTCAGGGGTCCAACCATGTCCAATCCCCAAACAGCAAAAGGCCAGACAAGTGGGATAGTCTTTAGAGCTGATGCAAGTTTATGGGACATGTTGGAGTAAAACTGACAGCCTTCACACTTGTCCACTATTTCTTTTGCCATCTCATTGGCACGTGGCCAGTAAAATCTGGCTTGGTATGCTTTGGCCACGATGGTCCGAGAGGACGCGTCGTGACCACAGGTTCCCAAGTGAATATCATTGAGGATCATTCGGCCTTCTTCTGGCATGATGCACTTCTGGCAAACCCCAGTTACACTTTCTCTGAACAACTGACCTTTTACCACAGTAAAGGCTTTAGACCATCGGACGATTTGTCGAGCCACTTCTTCATCCTTTGGAAGTTCTTTCCTAAGAATGTATGCAATGTACGGCACTGTCCAGTCGGGAGTGATGACCAAAACCTCCATGACTAAGTCGACCACGGCTGGGATTTCAACTTCAATCGGATCTGTGGCACTCTTGGGCTGTGGTGATTCTTCGGTGAAAGGATCTTCCTGAACTGAAGGTGAATGAATATGTTCCAAAAACACATTTCGGGGAATGGCCTCTCTCTTTGAACCTATCTTTGCCAACTCATCTGTAGCTTGACTTTTCAGTCGGGGTATATGGTGAAGCTCCGAACCTTCAAACTTCTTCTCTAGCTTTCTCACTGCGTTGCAATAACCAGTCATGGCTGGACTCCTGACATCCCATTCCTTCATCACTTGATTTACCACCAAATCTGAGTTGCCGTAAACCATAAGGCGACGGACGCTGAGTGAAATGGCCATACGAAATCCGTATAAAAGTGCTTCATATTCGGCTTCATTATTGGAGGAATCAAAATGAATCTGGAGAACATAACTAAGCTTGTCTCCACGGGGGATACCAATACTACTCCAGCGCCTGAACCATTCAGCATCTTGGAGCCATCAAAGAACATAGTCCAATGCTTCGAGTGAACTTGAGTCAGCAATTGCTGCTCAATCCACTCGGCAAGGAAATCTGCAATTGCTTGGGACTTGAGAGCCTTCTTTGCCTCAAACTTGATATCCAATGGAAGGAGTTCAATCGCCCATTTTGCCACTCGACCAGTTGCATCTCTATTATTCAGAATTTCAGATAGTGGCACGTCGCTGACGACTGTAATGCAGTGATCAGAGAAATAATGCACAACCTTCTTCATGGTCATGTATATTCCATAGACAAACTTCTGATAATGTGGATATCGTTGCTTGGATGGAGTCAAAACTTAAAAGAGATAATAAACTGGGCGTTGAACCTTGTAAGTTTTTCCTTCCTCTTCTCACACGACCGTGAGTACTGTACTGACAACTTGTCCAGTGGTTGCAATGTAAAGTAGTAAAGGCTCTTTGCTGATTGGCGCAGCGAGCACCAGCTGGGTGGAAAGCAGGGCTTTGAGCTCCACAAACGTTGCATCAGCTTCCTCGGTCCACTCGAACTTATCAGATTTCTTCATCAGTCGGTAAAGAGGCAAGGCCTTTTCACCGAGACAAGAAATGAATCGACTCAAGGTGGCCAAACAACTAGTCAACTTCTGAACGTCATGCACTCACACGGGGCGTTTCATTCAGAGAATGGTATCAACTTTTTCTGGATTGGCGTTGATCCCTCGTTTGGAAACGAGAAAACCAAGCAACTTTCCTCCTGGAACTCCGAATGTGCACTTTGACGGATTAAGCTTGATATCGTACCTTCTTAGGTTGGCAAAGGTTTCTGCGAGGTCAGTCAATAGGTCGGAACCTTTGCGACACTTGACCACAATGTCATTCATGTATGCTTCCACATTCCGGCTGATTTGAGTGAGCAGGCACTTCTGAATCATTCTCATGAATGTGGCTCCAGCATTTTTAAGACCAAATGGCATGGTGACATAACAAAAGCACCTGAATGGGGTGATGAAGGCTGTTTTTATTTCGTCGGGACCATACAGTCGGATCTGATGATACCCGAAATATGCATCTAAGAAAGACAAGCGCTCACACCCCACAGCCGAGTCAACAATCTAATCTATGCGAGGGAGAGGGAAGTGATCTTTCGGGCAGGCCCGATTGATATGCTTGAAATCAATGCACATATGAAGTGAATCATCCTTCTTAGGGACCATGACTGGCTAACCACTCGGAGTGGTAGATTTCACGGATGAACTCTGCTGCCAACAGCCGAGCCACTTCTTCGCCAATTGATTTTCTCTTCTGCACAGCAGACCGCCGAAGGTGCTCTTTGACGGGTTTTACCTTGGGGTCGACACGCACTCGGCCAGTCCCCTGGGTACACCTAGCATGTCAGAGGGTTTCCATGCGAAGATGTCCCAGTTCTCACGGAGGAACTGGATGAGCGCTTCTTCCTATTTGCTGTTGAGTGTTGTTGATATATGAGTCGGTGCAGCATTGGGATCAGTCAAGTGAATATGAATCAGCTTCGTTTCACCGGTCGACTGAAATGCAGAGTCTGTAGCAGGCTTCTTGGCTTGGAGAAAATCACTTGGATCTGCACTCTTTTGATACTCTTGGAATTCAACCGCTGCCATCTGTGTGTCGGCGATTTTGGAACCTTTCTGGAAACATTCCTTTGCCTTCTGCCGATTGCCAGTAACTGTGATCACACCTTTGGGGCCAGGCATCTTTAGCTTGAGGTACACATAACATGGTCGAGCCATAAAACGTGCGTAGGCTGGCCTACCCAGGATGGCATGATAGGCACTCTGGAAATCCACGACTTCAAATGTTAACTTCTCCTTACGGTAATGCTTGGAATCACTGAAAACCACGTCGAGGGTTATCTGGCCGAGTGATTCGGCTTTCTTTCTAGGGATAACACCATGAAAACTCATGTTGCTCTCGCTAAGTTTGGACATCGGAATGCCCATCCCCTTCAAGGTTTCAGCGTAAAGGATGTTCAAACCACTGCCACCGTCCATCAGTACTTTGGTCAGTCGAGTGCCCCCGACCACGGGGTCGACCACCAGTGCTTGCCTCCCAGGGGTGGCTACACGAGCAGGATGGTCAGACTGGTCGAACGTGATGGCTGTCTGAGACCATCTCAGGTATGTGGTCGTCGCTGCCAGAGCAGCCATATTCACTTCTCTGTTGATGACCTTCAATCGACTCTTGCTCTCAACATCAGCAAAAATCATCAGAGTTGAATTGACTTTGGGATAACCATTGTCTTCCTCTTCATCCTCATCTTTGTCTGACTCTTTCTCCTTCTCATTGGGTTGTTTCTCTCGGAACTGCTGGATCAGGAGTCGACATTGCCGAGTGGTATGCTTCGGGTAAATCAGATTACCTTCTTTATCCTTCTTTGTGTGGATGTGACATGCCAAATCCAGCACGTCATTCCCTGCTTGATCCTTTACCTTCTTAGGGGGCCAGGGCCCCTTAGGCTTTCCCTTAAACTTTCCTTGAGCCACTGCTGCAATCTCTCTGGGTGCCGCTGGTTCAGCCTCACGCTTCTGTTTCTGACTGGAGCCACCCCCACCGGCCTCTTGGCCGACTGGTTTACTCTTCCCGCTACGGAGTCGGTCCTTCTTCTTCTCCGTTAGCATACCGAGTTGCTATCTCCATCATCCGAGTCAGAGTCATATCCCCAGTCTAACCGAATTTCAAGACCAACTCTCTGTATTTGACGCCTTCCTTAAAAGCGCATACTGCCTGATGCTCTGATACATTTTCAACTGTGTGATGCAAAGTGGTCCATCTCTGAATGAATTCCCTCAAAGTCTCATTTGGCTTCTGCACACAATGCTGCAAGTCGGGCAACCCTGCTGGTCGCTTGCACGTGCCCTCAAAAGTTCTTATGAACACTCGAGCTAACTCCTCCCAACTGTGTATATTGCCTGGAGCCAACTGAGTCAACCACGCTCGGGCCGACCCTTCCAACATAAGAGGGAGATGCTTCATCGCTATCTCATCGTTTCCGCCTCCAATCTGCACAGCCACTCGGTAATCCTCAAGCCAGGTTTCAGGTTTGGATTCTCCAGTGAACTTACTAACTCCGGTTGCCAACCTGAAGTTGGGAGGAATTATTGCTGCCCTGATGGCTCTACTGAAACACTCTGGGCCTGAAACATGCAATTTGCTGCCACTCGGACGATCTCTGCCAAGGTCTTCTCTATGCACTCTGTTCTGGTCGACCAAGCCTTGAACGAGAATGGATCTCGCATCGAAGCCTGGCTCTCTTGGGTCGACCAGAGCCCTGCGCTCGCCACTGTGACGGCGTCTGTCATCGTTCCGCCGAGGCCCGCACGACACACTCCTCGAAGGAGGCATAGGCACTCGACGATGATTGTCGCGGTCGAACTGACGATCATACTGTCCACGGCCTTCACACCGCAGGGGCGATCTCGGGCTATGGGTCGACTGGATCGTATCCACTACTACGGATCTTTTGTGAATCCTATTTCTGCGACTGAGACACTGCAGTGTTCTGCTCCCCCGCTGCCCGGAGCAAGTCCTGGATCTGCAACAGCCCTCTGCTAGCCTCCGACTGGGAAGGCTGAATCGACTCTGCTATTTGGGCCGCAACTGCGAGGTTTAGAATCGGAGTACGGTATACCTTAGGTGGAGGCGGAAAAAGCTATCGTCGACTGGACTCATGGATCCGCTCCTGAGCGCACTCATCGAGAGCGTGCTGAAGGTTATCCAGTCGAGTGCGCTCAGCCAAATTGGCTAGGCGCACCTCCTCCAAGGCCCGAGCCTCAGGGGTTTCTCCAACAATGGGCATGTGGAGTGCATCCATGTTGCGGCGATGAAGTTCTTATCTCTGCTACGAAGAGAGGGGTTCGGGTCGGTATTCCTCGTGGACACACGACGGATCACCGTCTCTGTCTTCGCCGTCCTCATGGCGAAAACCAGGCGGACTATGGGGTCCGTCGACCATCAAGACTTCTGCCGCAGGGTCGCTGCTGTCGCATTCGGATGCGGTCTCCGTGGAGCCAGTCGACAGATTGAACATGCCGTGGAGGGTTTCGTCGGGCTCGATTGCCGCAACTTGATGGGTGGCCGAACGCCGAGCCACCACGTGCTTCACCCACCGCTGGAGCCGCGATCGACCGGATCGCTTGCGACAGCGAACAGCGGGGAGGGAAAAAACAGTCGGCGCCGACTGATACTGAGTCGACGGCTGTCGGAGAAGGACGCCGCGGACGCACGCGTGGAAGTGTGTTGCCCCTCGGACGGGGAGCGCCTCGACATCTAGGGGAGCTTCTTGAAGCCACGCGGAGTCGTCGGCGATGAAAACGAGCGCGCCGAGACAGATCTCACGGCCCTCAGCAAGTCCGCCACCGGAAACCATGATGATGATGATCGGTAAAACTTGCAACTTCACCAAGTCGCCAAGACACCTGCCCCATGGTGGGCGCCAATTGTCGTGGTTCTAAGACTTACAGTAGAAAGGGGGGTAGGTATGGAGAGGCAAGATCTCAGCTACGGTGAAGGTGTACACACGAGATTTACGAGTTCAGACCCTTCACGGTGGAAGTAACAGCCCTACATCTCGGTGCCCGGAGGCGGTCGATTGGATTATGTGTGTGATATTACAGGGGGTGCGAACCCTTGTTCTAGAGGAGGGGGTGGCTTATATAGAGTGGGCCAGGACCCCTGCCCACCTCCATTACAGGGGGCTTAATGTACATAAAGTAAGGGGCGTTACTAGTAACGCCAGCCTTAAGTGCTGTTAATGCTTATAAAGACTAAGGGGTGAACGTCCGACCATTGTGGGTCCTTCTGACTCTTGGTCTTCGATATGGTCGAGTGACTCTTCATATGGTCGAGTGACGGTAGCGAGGAGGACTTCCGAGTGATGTGGTCATCGAGTGGATTGCACTCGACATGTTCGACTGACGCTCCCCTGTCGTCTGTTGGTCCTTTTATCTTCCAGGGTAGTGACCTTGGGTAGGGCGTATAGGTCAGGCCTATGACCCTACCCCAGGTCTGTATCCTCATCAATCACTATTATCAAAACTATCATATTACTTTGCTACTGATCACGTTGCTGCAGATAGTTAATCTCCAGTTGTGGTTGAATTGACAACTCAGCTGCTAATACCTTCAAATATTCTTTGGCTCCTCTTGTGTCGAATCTATAAATTTGGGTTGAATACTCTACCCTTGAAAACGGTTGCGATCCCCTATACTTGTGGGTTATCAGATGCTCGAGTTTAGTTGAACTGCACAAAAACTTTGGGTGGTTCATTGCCTCGACTACTTCTTCCTTTCCTGTCAGTCACTTATCTCCTCTTCCAGTCAAAGGAAGCACTAATTGATATGCTTCCTCGCACAGGTTGGTACCGGTCTTCATCCTTATTATTGTGCTTGTTATATCTTATGGTAATTTTGTATTGTTCTACTGTTGGCTCCACAAGTATAGGGGGTCCACAAGACGGAGCCGCCGTCACCTCCTGTTCTTCATTGTGAGGCCAGATCTGGAGTCTGTTTGGGGCTTCGGAGAGGGGGATCTTCGTTCTTCGTCATCACCAACCCTTCTCCATCACCAATTGCATGATGCTCCCCACCGGGAGTGAGTAATTCCTTCGTAGGCTCGCTGGTCGGTGAGGAGTTGGATGAGATTCATCATGTAATCAAGTTAGTTTTGTTAGGGCTTGATCCCTAGCATCCACTATGTTCTGAGATTGATGTTGCTATGACTTTGCTATGCTTAATGCTTATCACTTTGGGCCCGGGTGCCATGATTTCAGATCTGAACCGTTTATATTATCACCATTATATCTATGTTCTAGATCCGATTTTGCAAGTTATAGTCACCTACTACGTGCTATGATCCGGCAAACCCGGAGTGACAGAAGTCGGGACACTTGCCGGTGATGACCGTAGTTTGAGGAGTCTGTGTATTCACTATGTGTTAATGCTTTGTTCCAGTTCTCTATTAAAAGGAGGCCTTAATATCCCTTAGTTTCCAATAGGACCCCGCTGCCATGGGAGGGTACGGCAAAAGATGTCATGCAAGTTCTTTCCATAAGCACGTACGACTATTTATGGAATACATGCCTACATTATATTTATGAACTGGAGCTAGTGTCGTATTGCCTTAGGTTATGACTGTTATACAATGAATATCATCCAACTAATTCATCGATCCAATGCTTATGAATTTTTCTTATATTTTTTCTGCTAAGTTACTACTACTACTGTTACTATTGCACTTGCTACAAAATTGTTGCTATCACTGTTAACATTACTATTGTTGTTGCTACTACTATCAAAAATATCATACTACTTTGCTACTGATCACTTTGTTGCAGATAATTAATCTCCAGGTGTGGTTGAATTGACAACTCAGTTGCTAATACTTGCAAATATTCTTTGGCTCCCCTTGTGTCGAATCAATAAATTTGGGTTGAATACTCTACCCTCAAAAACTGTTGCAATCCCCTATACTTGTGGGTTATCAGATGCTCGAGTTCAGTTGAACTGCACAAAAACTTTGGGTGGTTCATTGCCTCGACTACTTCTTCCTTTCCTGTCAGTCACTTATCTCGGCTTCCAGTCAAAGGAAGCACTAATTTATATGCTTCCTCACACAGGTTGGTACCAGTCTTCATCCTGATTATTGTGCTTGTTATATCTAATGGTAATTTTGTATTGTGCTACTGTTGGCCGATTTCATAAAGGTGTAACTTGTGATCCTAAACTCGCAGGAAAATCCTTACATTGGGCGATTTCAGTAGAACTGCACAAAAAGATTAGATGGACAGATACTTATGTTGCTACTATGTACTCCCAAGTTCACTCAGACAAGCATCGATGTTGACAAGAAGAAGTGCCAGAGTGAACGCCAACAATATTTCCTGGCGCATAGCCCTGAAAAATGTAGTCCGGGCTTTGGTCCCAAGTTGCGCTTTTTGGTTATCGGCTCGTATGCTAGTAGCGAACTGTATGCCATGGAGTCTAAAGATTCCATTCAAGTTGGTAGAGGCATATATTCACATGGCACTTGACCAGTCTGCCTATCTGGGATGCTCCATTTCAGTTGAACTGCACAAAAACTTTGGGTGGTTCATTTTGTCGACCGCCTGGTTTGTTGTCTGCAATGTAGAATTTTGGCGAGATACATGACAAAGATGGGCCAGTAAACTAGTTGGACGAAAGTAGTGGCCAAGTTGCTCAAACCTCTCGCGGCATCAAGGCCACTATCATGAGGATAAACCTACAAGCAAAGTTCTGATGGTATGTGCTGCCTCTTGTGTACTAAAAAGTTTGCTTAGAAAAGCATTAATTTTAGCAAGAAGTACCACCGAGTGAACATCACTTACCAGCCTGTACCCTAGGTAATTAAAGTGTGTCGATGGATGATATTGGTTGTGTTCTCTCAATCATTCAGATGTGTAAACACATGTTGAACTTGTGTATATCTGAATCGTTTTGTGAATGTTAGCTATGAATATTGGCTTGTGATCTATGAATCATTTGGATGCATAGGCATGCTGAACTTGTTTATACATGATGTAGACATGAACTAGACGCTTCTCCGGTCAATAACCAATAGTGGGACCTGGATGTCCATATTGGTTCCTACATAGTCTACAAAGAACTTTATCGGTTGAACCTTTATGAAAACATACGTAGTTCCCTTTGTCCGTCGATATGTTAGTTGCCCAAGATCCGATCGTCGGTATCTCCATACCTAGTTCAATTTCATTACTGGCAAGTCTCTTTACTCGTTCCGTAATACATCATCGTGTAACTAACTCCTTAGTCACTTTGCTTGCAAGCTTCTTGCGATGTTGTATGAGAGGGCCCAGAGATACCTCTCCGTCATACAGAGTGACAAATCCAATCTTGATTCACACCAACTCAACAGACACCTTCGGAGATACCTATAGAGCATCTTTATGATCACCCAGTTATGTCATGACGTTTGATAGCACACAAGGTATTCCTTCGGTATCCAGGAGTTGCGTGATCTCATGGTCGAAATAATATGTATTTGACATTAAGAAAGCAATAAGAATAAACTGAACGATCAAATGCTAAGCTAACAGATGGGTCTTGTCCATCATATCATTCTTCTAATGATGTTACCTCGTTATCAAATGACAACTCATGTATATGGTCAGGAAACCTTAACCATCTTTTGATCAACGAGCTAGTCTAGTAGAGGCTTACTAGGAACTTGGTATTTGCTTATGTATTCACACATGTATTTAAGTTTCAGGTCAATACAATTCTAGCATGAATAATAAACCTTTATCATGATAAGGAAATATAATAATAACCACTTTATTATTGCCTCTAGGGCATATTTCCAACATAAATGTCCATGCTACAATAGAAAAGAACATGTGATGAATATGATGGGTAGCATTCCACATCAAAAATTCTGTTTTTATCATTTACCTACTTGAGGACGAGCATGGATTAAGCTTGGGGATGCTAATACGTCTCCAATGTATCTATAATTTTTGATTGTTCCATGCTATTACAGTATCAATCTTGGATGTTTTATACTCATTTACTATCAACTTTATACCTTTTTTGGGACTAACCTATTGACATAGTGCCCAGTGCTAGTTGTTGTTTTCTGCTTGTTTTTTTACTTTACAGAATAGCAATACCAAACGAAGTCCAAATGCCACAAAACTTTTTGGAGATTCCTTTTTTGGACAGAAGACACCGAGGGAGCCAAAGAAGTGCACAGAGGAGGCCCATGGGGCCCACTAGGCACCAGGGCGCACCCTAGTGGGTAGTAAGCACCACGGGAAGCTTCTCCACCGCCATCCACCTCTATAAACACTCTAAAATTCTCAAAACCCTAGAGGAGTCGACAAAATACTTTTCTAGCCGCCGCAAGTTCTAGAACCACGAGATCCAATCTAGAGGCCTTTTTGACACTCTTTCGGAGGGGTCAACGATCACGGAGGGGTTCTTCATCATCCTTGCTGCCCCTCTGATGATGTGTGAGTAGTTTGCCATAGACCTACGGGTCCGTAGGTAATAGCTAGATGGCTTCTTCTCTCTTTTTGATCTTCAACACAATGTTCTCCTCGATGTTCTTGGGGATCTATTTGATGTAATGACTTTTTGCAGCGTGTTTGTTGGGATCCGGTGAATTGTGAGTTTATGATCAGATCTATCCATGAATATTATTTGAGTCTTTTCTAAACTCTTTTATGTATGATCTTTATAGCCTCATATTTATTCTCCAAAACTTTGGTTTGGTTTGGCCAACTAGATTGTTTTTTTTTGCCATGAGAAGAGGTGCTTTGTGATGGGTTTGATCTTGCCGTGCTCAATCTCAGTGACAGAAAGTGACATGACATGCATGTATCATTGCTATTAAAGATAAAAGGATGGGATCTATTCCTACATGAATATATCTTGTCTACATCATGTCATCGTTCTTATTGCATCATTTCGTTTTTCCATGAACTTAATACACTAGATGCATGCTGGATAGCGGTCGATGTGTGGAGTAATAGTAGTAGATGTAGGCAGGAGTCGGTCTAATAATCTTAGACGTGATGCCTATATACATGATCATTGCCTTGGTATCGTCATGATTATTTGCTTTCCTGTCAATTGTCCAACAGTAATTTGTCAACCCACCGTATGCTATTTTCTTAAGAGAAGCCTCTAGTGAAATATACGCCCCCCGGGTCTATTTCCTATCATATTAAAACCAAAAATACCTTGTTGCACTTTTTCTTTATTTATTTTAATTTGTGTTTTAGTTAGATCTATTTATCAAATCTCATACAATTTAATCTATCTCAATGACGAGGAGGGATTGACAACCCCTCTTACGCGTTGGGTTGCAAGTTTTTGTTGTTTGTGCGCAGATGTTGTTTACATAGTGTTGCTTGGTTCTCCTACTGGATTGATAACATTGGTTTCATAACTGAGGAAACTATATGATTCCCCGCGCGTTGCGGCGGGCACCTTGGCTTAAAACTTGTTGTGAATAATTCATGTGTTCTACATCAGAACTTCGAATTAGGTAGCATTTAACTTATTCCATGTACGGATGTATTGAGAGTTAATTAAGTATCTGACTAAAAGATGAACTCAATTAAGCTCCCTTGGAAGATGTTGTATACTTGTATTCATCAAATTGACATACAATGATGGGTACCATACAAAATTTAACAATACCAAAAAATTATGCAACAAAATATGCGTTCAAGTGAAAAAGCTTAGCTCATTCATTATCAATTTCGTAGAAGAACGTGATTATAGATCATCAATTTATATTTCAAGAGGACACATCATAGAAAGGATAAACAGTGAGAGTTGTGGTAATTAGTTAAACCCGGTTGGGAATGCAAACTGATAATCTTAAGTCAATGGAATCTGGATTTGATCTATTCTATTGTTGCTTATTTTCTTAGGCAAAACCCAGTGTTGCTTGTTTTTGTTAGGTTTTAGTTAGAGGATGAAAATCCTTGTTACGTGGTTCTCATGTCAGGCCTTGAACCCTGAACCAATGTGACCAAAGGCATAGGAATGCTCCAGTTTATTCTGTAGCATGATAGGAACAGATGCTAGCTAGACCTAACAAAAAATGGAGAGGTCATAAATGTATTGATATTTCTTGCAAAAAAGTATTCCAAATTAGATTGTGATAGCGAAACTACAATAGAATACAAACTTACAAAAAATGAGCACTCGCTGGCCATCAAATATTGAGCCAAACAAAGCTACTAAGAAGATACTCCTACCTTGGGATATTCAAATAGAATTACACGCACCTGTGGTTTCACGAGGTATATATACAAAGCAGACGACATACTATTGTTTGAAACGGAAGTTTCTAATGTCACTAAAATATGAATGTTTTCTACTTGTTCCTAGGATCTAACCAGGGTAGTTAATAGGTTTCTCAAAACGAAAGCATGCCAACAAAAATATACATGATTTGACACACGATTTCTACTAAAGGATATCTACAATTCAAGCCATCATAAGAGGATACAAAAGCAGCTTTACCTCGTTCTTCTATATCTTTTCTAGGATTTATTAGTTTGTTACAAATAGTTTATTTTTCGATGAGAAAGGATAGCAAGGTCTATCTTGATATGCATTTCGTCTAATGCCTGAAACAAAGACAATTAAGGTTATATCAGACAAAATTTGGAGGAAGTAAAAGTGAGAGAGAATGATAAACTGTTAATGTGACTGAAAAAATCTAGTAGGATCATCGCGGAACCTTCTGTAACCTAGATAAACATATTTAAGATTGCTAGGAACCCCTTGGTTGCTACTTGCAAGAAGCAATGTGGTGTCTGCAACTGATGCACAAAAAAGGAAGAATGTAAGATAGGTAGGAGCGTATAACAGACAAATAAATACAGCACGAGCCGAGTCTTGATGACATAGGGATGGTGATCGTGCACTGGCTGGAACCTATCTCGTGAAGAACAGCAGCAGTGATGATTTGCACGCATGTGCATGAATCAACCATGAAAGAAACCAGCCAATCCTGATGCACACGAAGAAAACACTGTGGCACCGAAGCAATAGCCATGGAAAATAGCTTAGCAGCCATGTGATCTGTCATCGTCCAAGCCAACTTGACATGGAAGGACCACGAGAGTGATAAATGAACTGAATATATGATTTTGAAGGGGCACCATTCCCACCAGTAGCGGAACCGCAACCTGAAACAACCGATGATGGAGGCGAGGCGGACCGACTGTCGTGTTGGAGGACCAGACCTCACTGGAGATCGGAACCATGGAGCTGCGGCAAAGCTCATCTCAGCTCGCGTCAAGGTCGTGCATGAAATGGTTGTGGTGGAGGCTTCCTAACCTCGCCTCCGGCAGCCACAGATGTGGCCCAAATAGGTATGCGTGACCACGGCTGGGCATCTCTGGCCCTCCTAGCCGCTGCCAAAGTTTTGGGGATTCAACAGATCTCGTCCCCTGCATGATGGAGTAATAGAAGATTCGAACATGCATGTGCTCATCCAATGTAAATTAGAAAACTAAGAGACAGAGTTTGTGTACCAATGCGAGTAGCGAGATACGTGCCTAATAAGCCACGGAGCCATGGTTGCCCTTGCCGGCAAAATTTCGATGACCATTTGTGCCGAAGCCTGAAACACACTCTTTCACAGAGCGCTCACGGATGAGAGAAAGCATGGGAAAGCTGAAATTTGGAAGCGGACAGCTATATCAGAGTGCACGCCAATCGGAGAGACAACGATGAGGCGACCGCATGTTTCTGCCTGCGAGCTAGCAGCAAGGAGCGAATTGCATAGGCGTACCTTGCCTTGGTGGCTTCCCTATCTCGTGATTCAATTTAAGGAGATGGACTTCATCCTGCATCTATTCGGTGGAGAAGACAAAGTGAATCCTGCATCTATTGGCGGAGAAGACGAAGTGAATCCTGCATCTATTGATGAAGAAGACGAAACGGAACTACCAAAGGAGATGAAGGAAGGGATGGAAAATCAATCGGTCGGTGGGGAGTTATAATTGGGGAGATGATGGGGTTGTAGCGCTCCAGCCGGAGCTCCGTTTCTTCTCAGAAAAAACACCAAAAAAAGATGACGTGTATTAGTGAGGGCACTATGCATGTTGAAAGTTGCACATGTGGCAACATTGCTGAGGTGGGTAGGCTGCATGTCAAGAGAAATAACATAGTGGGGATGAACTATTTAGGTATTATAGATACTTACCGTTGCTATGCTGCATCATCCTCTCCTCTTCGAGGAATTACCAACGCAGATACGAGCAATCAGTGGTGCCATGAAGAAACCATTGGCTAGCGAGGAGGGTGCCATCCTCATGTGTGCTGGGATGGCATGTCCCAAGAACAGTAACTGCTGGGGAGGCGGAGCTGATGACGAAGATGATGAAGAAGAAGTAAGAAGGAGGTATGACGGGCGTTTGGGCGACGACTGGCCATTTTCTCTGTCTAGAACTCCTCGCCAGACAAAAATGGAAGGGACTAATGAAAATCCCGCTTCATGTTTGTGCCGCCCTTTTATAGCGCAATGTAGGAAGCAGATGAGGTGCATTGAGAAGGGGGCGCGCATCCCGCCGTCTCAGGCTTGGCGTGCCATGGGTTGCCACCATCAATCACATATGGACTGGTGATGCTCCTTGGCTTTCGTGAATGTTGGTGCCAAGGTTGTCAGAATCATGATTTTGAATCGGATCGGAGCTCCGATGATAGGATCGTAAATCGTAGAATCTTCACTATCAGGGTCGTAAAAACGTAGATTATATGAAGTAAAATCGTAGAATCAGAGGGGTTAGTTTGGATCGTAAAGTCGTAGAATCGTATAACAGAATCGTGATTCTGACAACCTTGGTTGGTGCCTCTGCTCCCACAGAAGCATGATGATGTCCCCGCTCCTCCAAAGGGTCAACCCTTTAGGATTGGTCCCTCCCACCAACACATGGCTTCCTCTCCCCTCAGTCGATGAACCTAATGGCAGGGCCGAGGTGTGTTGTCGTCGCAATGGGAACCAAGGTGTCCCAAGCATGCCACATGGGCCAGCCAAAGCCATGCCATAATGTCATACCAAATAAAAGCGGAGCCAGGGGGTACAATACCCAAAAGGAGTCCAACCGTCATAGGAATGCCACATAGTGTCACGCAGATCTTTGTCAAGATCTAAATGCCATCTAAGATCCGTCTAGGGGAGAAAAAACATCACCAATTACGTTGATATGGAATGCCCGCCAACCGAGTATGGCACAACAGGAATGCTCGCTACATGGCACTAACGACCGCGAGCATAGCCCCGTAGTTGATAGAGCATTTAATGAAGCTGCAGTCTACGAATGCAGGTCGCCATAGGCCTACGTATAGTAGGTGGTAAAAAATACCATCCTGCATGCGGCACGTGCCTCGCGTGATAAGGCATGCTTCCTAACAAGTTCGTGATCGTGACAATACAAGACGTCTCTTTGACCAATAGGCAACCTCCAGCAACGAAACACTAGCAAGAGGGACCTACTGAAGTGTAATGATGGTCAAGGGTACTTGAGTCCCTGACACAAATACGTGTAACATGTGATAAGCTTCCTAGTAGTGACCGACTTAGTCAAGGTAGCCACCTAGGCTCCAGCACACCTATTTCGTGTGTGTTCACACTAGTATATATGGCTAGTGTGGTGCCCCGAACCCTATATAAGGGGGGATAACTGTTCTCGCGTTCAAATAAAAATAACACTCGAACGAGTAGGAAAATGAATGCTCGGGCTAATAGGATTAGCCACATACTAAGCCCTGAACATTTCCAAAGCTCTCGCGCATACCCCAAGCTTGCCTGAGCATATGTAAACACCACCATATCATACATACCAACCAACCAAGAATAGGAGTAGGGTAGTAGTGTATTACACCACAGTGTGTCCTGAATCTTCATCAATCATTTTGTTTCGTGGTCTTTTGTAGCTAGAGGAGGACTAAGTGTTTTAGCCCTTGGCCGATAAAAAATACAAAGCATCCTTGATCCCTGATGTCTTGAGCTAATGCTCCGACACCCATCGCTCTTGAAAGTTGAAACAAATAGCAATAAAGGAGCAACACAAATCAAGGAGACGATGGACCCGACATGAAGATTCATGCCACATCACCATCCATACTTCACGCTCTCTCCCAACGGGTACACCACGTGGTGGTGAAATACGATCAACCAAACATGCACAAGGGATTAGTTGCTTCATCAAGCCAGACCAACACAGAATAAGCCGCCAAACGACTCCAAGGAAGGCAAATGACTTGGGTAACGTGCACACAGCTTCATTAGGAATACCGACAGGGGGCTTATCGAGGGAAGTTGATTCGTCGTATTCCAATGCCTTGCATACTAAATTTTGGGTTGTATTTGCCATATATATGTCGTACTAGGGGGCCATGCCTGGGCAGTTGGTTCCTTTTATGTGCCCACCCTTGTTTTTTCTTAAGAGGAATTTTGTGACTACCAAAAATGGGGGAGTCCAGGACTTGTCCGCCAAGAAGGCAAGATGGAGGATGGCATCCACCGACCAAGATCAATAGATAAGGGCATTCCCTCAACCAAAGAGGGGACTTTCTGAAGGAAATATGCCCTAGAGGCAATAATAAAGTTATTATTTATTTCCTTATATCATGATAAATGTTTATTATTCATGCTAGAATTGTATTAACCGGAAACATAATACATGTGTGAATACATAGACAAACATATAGTCACTAGTATGCCTCTACTTGACTAGCTCATTAATCAAAGATGGTTATGTTTCCTAACCATAGACATGTGTTGTCATTTGATTAATGGGATCACATCATTAGGAGAATGATGTGATTGACATGACCCATTCCGTTAGCCTAGCACTTGATCGTTTAGTATGTTGCTATTGCTTTCTTCATGACTTATACATGTTCCTGTAACTATGAGATTATGCAACTCCCGTTTACCGGAGGAACACTTTGGGTGCTACCAAACATCACAACGTAACTGGGTGATTGTAAAGGAGTACTACAGGTGTCTCCGAAGGTACATGTTGGATTGGCGTATTTCGAGATTAGGTTTTGTCACTCCGATTGTCGGAGAGGTATCTCTAGGCCCTCTCGGTAATGCACATCACTATAAGCCTTGCAAGCAATGTAGCTAATGAGTTAGTTACGGAATGATGCATTACGTAATGAGTAAAGAGACTTGCCGGTAACGAGATTGAACTAGGTATTGAGATACCGACGGTCGAATCTCGGGCAAGTAACATACCGATGACAAAGGGACAACGTATGTTGTTATGTGGTTTAACCGATAAAGATCTTCGTAGAATATGTGGGAGCCAATATGGGCATCCAGGTCTCGCTATTGGTTATTGACCGGAAACGTGTTTCGGTCATGTCTACATAGTTCTCGAACCCGTAGGTCCGCACGCTTAAGGTTTCGATGACAGTTTTATTATGAGTTTATGAGTTTTGATGTACCGAAGGAGTTCGGAGTCCCGGATGAGATCGGGAACATGACGAGGAGTCTCAAAATGGTCGAGACATAAAGATCGATATTTTGGACGACTATATTCGGACTTCGGAAAGGTTCCGAGTGATTCGGGTATTTTTCGGAGTACCGGAGAGTTACGGGAATTCGCCGGGAGAAGTATTGGGCCTTATTGGGCCATACGGGAAAGAGAGAGGGGCTGCCTAGGGCAGGCCGCGCGCCCCCCCAAGGCCTAGTCCAAATTGGACTAGGGGAGGGGCCGCACCCCCTCCTTCCTTCCCTTCTCTCTTCCCTTTCCTTCTCTCCTACTCCTACTACATGGAAGGTCTCCTAGTTGGACTAGGAAAGGAGGGAATCCTACTCCCGGTGGGAGTAGGACTCCTCCCTGGTGCGCCCTCCCTTGGCCGGCCGCCCCCTCCCCCTTGCTCCTTTATATACGGGGGCAGGGGGGCACTCCATGACACACAAGTTGATCTACGGATCGTTCCTTAGCCGTGTGCGGTGCCCCCCTCCACCATATTCCACCTCGGTCATATCGTCGCGGAGTTTAGGCGAAGCCCTGCGCCTGTAGAACATCATCATCGTCACCACGCCGTCGTGCTGACAGAACTCATCTCCGGAGCTTTGCTGGATCGGAGCCCGGAGATCGTCATCGAGCTGAACGTGTGCTGAACTCGGAGGTGCCGTATGTTTGGTGCTTGGATCGGTCGGATCGTGAAGACGTACGACTACATCAACCGCGTTGTGCTAACGCTTCCGCTTACGGTCTACGAGGGTACATGGACAATACTCTCCCCTCTTGTTGCTATGCCATCACCATGATCTTGCGTGTGCGTAGGAAATTTTTTGAAATTACTACGTTCCCCAACAGTGGCATCCGAGCCTAGGTTTTATGCATTGATGTTATATGCACGAGTAGAACACAAGTGAGTTGTGGGTGATACAAGTCATACTACTTACCAGCATGTCATACTTTGGTTCGGCGGTATTGTTGGATGAAGCGGCCCGGACCGACATTACGCGTATGCTTACGCGAGACTGGTTTTACCGCCGTGCTTCGCACACAGGTGACTAGCGGGTGTTTGTTTCTCCAACTTTAGTTAAACCGTGTGTGGCTACGCCCGGTCCTTGCGAAGGTTAAAACAGCACTAACTTGACAAACTATTGTTGTGGTTTTGATGCGTAGGTAAGAACGGTTCTTGCTAAGCCCGTAGCGGCCACGTAAAATATGCAACAACAAAGTAGAGGACGTCTAACTTGTTTTTGCAGGGCATGTTGTGATGTGATATGGTCAAGACGTGATGCTATATTTTATTGTATGAGATGATCATGTTTTGTAACAGAAGTTATCGGCAACTGACAGGAGCCATATGGTTGTCGCTTTATTGTATGAAATGCAAACGCCCTGTAATTGCTTTACTTTATCACTAAGCGGTAGCGATAGTCGTAGAAGCAATAGATGGCGTAACGACAACGATGCTACGATGGAGATCAAGGTGTCGCGCCAGTGACGATGGTGATCACGACGGTGCTTTGAAGATGGAGATCACAAGCACAAGATGATGATGGCCATATCATATCACTTATATTGATTGCATGTGATGTTTATCCTTTATGCATCTTATCTTGCTTTGATTGACAGTAGCATTTTAAGATGATCTCTCACTAATAATCAAGAAGTGTTATCCCTGAGTATGCACCATTGCGAAAGTTCTTCGTGCTGAGACACCACGTGATGATCGGGTATGATAGGCTCTACGTTCAAATACAACGGGTGCAAAACAGTTGCACACGCGGAATACTCAGGTCATACTTGACGAGCCTAGCATATACAGATATGGCCTCGGAACACGGAGACCGAAAGGTCGAACGTGAATCATATAGTAGATATGATCAACATAGTGATGTTCACCATTAAAACTACTCCATCTCACGTGATGATCGGACATGGTTTAGTTGATTTGGATCACGTGATCACTTAGATGACTAGAGAGATGTCTGTCTAAGTGGGAGTTCTTAAGTAATATGATTAATTGAACTTAAATTTATCATGAACTTAGTCCTGGTAGTATTTTGCAAATTATGATGTAGATCAATAGCTCGCGTTGTTGCTTTCATATGTTTATTTTGATATGTTCCTAGAGAAAATTGTGTTGAAAGATGTTAGTAGCAATGATGCGGATTGGATCCGTAATCTGAGGTTTATCCTCATTGTTGCACAGAAGAATTATGTCTTTGATGCACTGCTAGGTGACAAACCTATTGCAGGAGCAGATACAGACGTTATGAACGTTTGGCTAGCTCAATATGATGACTACTTGATAGTTTAGTGCACCATGCTTAACGGCTTAGAATCGGGACTTCAAAGACGTTTTGAACGTCATGGATCATATGAGATGTTCCAGGAATTGAAGTTAATATTTCAAGTAAATACCCGAGTTGAGAGATATGAAGTCTCCAACAAGTTCTATAGCTAAAAGATGGAGGAGAATCGCTCAACTAGTGAGCATGTGCTCAGATTGTCTGGGTACTTCAATCGCTTGAATCAAGTGGGAGTTAATCTTCCAAATAAGATAGTGATTGACAGAATTCTCTAGTCACCATCACTAAGTTACTAGAACTTCGTGATGAACTATAGTATGCAAGGGATGACGAAAACGATTCCCGAGCTCTTCGTGATGTTGAAATTGACGAAGGTAGAAATCAAGAAAGAGCATCAAGTGTTGATGATTGACAAGACCACTAGTTTTAAGAGAAGGGCAAAAGGAAAGAAAGGGAACTTTAAGAAGAATGACAAGCAAGTTGTCACTCCCGCGAAGAAGCCCAAAGCTGGACCAAAGCCTGAAACTGAGTGATTACACTACAAAGGAAATGGTCACTGGAAGCGGAAATGCCCTGAATATTTGGTGGATAAGAAGGATGGCAAAGTGAACAAGGGTATATTTGATATACAGGTTATTGATGTGTGCCTTACTAGTGTTTATAGTAGCCCCTGAGTATTTCATACTTGTTCGGTTGCTAAGATTAGTAACTCGAAACAGGAGTTACAGAATAAACAGAGACTAGTTGAAGGGGAAGTGACGATGAGTGTTGGAAGTAGTTCCAAGATTGATATGATCATCATCGCACACTCCCTATACTTTTGGGATTAGTGTTAAACCTAAATGAATGTTATTTGGCGTTTGCGTTGAGCATGAATATGATTTGATCATGTTTATTACAATACGGTTATTCATTTAAAGTCAGAGAATAATTGTTGTTCTGTTTACATGAATAAAACCTTCAATAGTCATACACCCAATGAAAATAGTTTGTTGGATCTCGATCGTGGTGATACACGGAGCCATGGTTGCCCTTGCCGGCAAAATTTCGATGACCATTTGTGCCGAAGCCTGAAACACACTCTTTCACAGAGCGCTCACGGATGAGAGAAAGCATGGGAAAGCTAAAATTTGGAAGCGGACAACTATATCAGAGTGCACGCCAATCGGAGAGACAACGATGAGGCGACCGCATGTTTCTGCCTGCGAGCTAGCAGCAAGGAGCGAATTGCATAGGCGTACCTTGCCTTGGTGGCTTCCCTATCTCGTGATTCAATTTAAGGAGATGGACTTCATCCTGCATCTATTCGGTGGAGAAGACAAAGTGAATCCTGCATCTATTGGCGGAGAAGACGAAGTGAATCCTGCATCTATTGGTGAAGAAGACGAAACGGAACTACCAAAGGAGATGAAGGAAGGGATGGAAAATCAATCGGTCGGTGGGGGAGTTATAATTGGGGAGATGATGGGGTTGTAGCGCTCCAGCCGGAGCTCCGTTTCTTCTCAGAAAAAACACTGGAAAAAAAGATGACGTGTATTAGTGAGGGCACTATGCATGTTGAAAGTTGCACATGTGGCAACATTGCTGAGGTGGGTAGGCTGCATGTCAAGAGAAATAACATAGTGGGGATGAACTATTTAGGTATTATAGATATTGATGCCAAAAGATGCAAAGTTAATAATGATAGTGCAACTTATTTGTGGCACTGCCGTTTGGGTCATATCGGTGTAAAGCGCATGAAGAAACTCCATAAAGATGGATTTTTGGAATCACTTGGTTATGAATCATTTGATGCTTGCGAACCGTGCCTTTTGGGCAAGATGACTAAAACTCCGTTCTTCGGAACAATGGAACAAGCTACTGACTTATTGGAAATAATACATACCGATGTATGCGATCCAATGAGTGTTGATGCTCATGGCAAGTATCGTTATTTTTTGACCTTCACAAAATGATTTGAGCAGATATGGGTATATCTACTTGATGAAACATAAGTCTGAAATAATTGAAAGGTTCAAAGAATTTCAGAGTGAAGTGGAAAAATCATCGTAACAAGAAAATAAAGTTTCTACGATCTGATCGCGGAGACGAATATTTGAGTTACGAGTTTGGTCTTCAATTAAAACAATGTGGAATAGTTTCACAGCTCACGCCACCTGGAACACCACAACGTTATGGTGTGTCCGAACATCGTAACCGCACTTTACTAGATATGGTGCGATCTATGATGTCTCTTATCAGTTTACCACTATCGTTTTTGGGGTTATGCATTAGAGACAGTTGCATTCACTTTAAATAGGGCACCATCGAAGTCCGTTGAGACGACGCCTTATGAATTGTGGTTTGGCAAGAAACCAAAGTTGTCGTTTCTTAAAGTTTGGGGTTGTGATGCTTATGTGAAAAAGTTTCATCCTGATAAGCTCAAACCCAAATCAGAGAAGTGCGTCTTCATAGAATACCCAAAGGAAATTGTTGGGTACACCTTCTATCACAGATCCGAAGGCAAGATATTCGTTGCTAAGATGGATCCTTTCTAGAGAAGAAGTTTCTCTCGAAAGAAGTGAGTGGGAGGAAAGTAGAGCTTGATAAGGTAATTGTACCTTCTCCCAAATTGGAAAGTAGTTCATCACAGAAATCAGTTCCTGTGATTCCTACACCAATTAGTGAGGAAGCTAATGATGATGATCATGAAACTTCAGATCAAGTTACTACAAAACCTCGTAGGTCTTCCAAAGTACAGTCTGCACCAGAGTGGTACGGTAATCCTGTTCTGGAAGTCATGTTACTAGACCATGATGAACCTACGAACTATGAGGAAGCGATGATGAGCCCAGATTCCGCGAAATGGCTTGAGGCCATGAAATCTGAGACAGGATCCATGTATGAGAACAAAGTGTGGACTTTGGTGGAGTTGCCCGATGATCGGCAAGCCATATTGTATAAATGGATCTTCAAGAGGAAGACGGACGTTGATAGTAGTGTTACTATCTACAAAGCTCGACTTGTCACAAAAGGTTTTAGACAAAGTTCAAAATGTTGACTACAATGAGATTTTCTCAACTGTAGCGATGCTTAAGTCTGTTCGAATCATGTTAGCAATTGCCACATTTTATGAAATCTGGCAAATGGATGTCAAAACTGCATTCCTTAATGGATTTATTAAAGAAGAGTTGCATATGATGCAACCAGAAGGTTTTGTCAATCCTAAAGGTGCTAACAAATTGTGCAAGCTCCAGCGATCCATCTATGGACTGGTGCAAGCATCTCGGAGTTGGAATATACGCTTTGATGAGTTGATCAAAGCATATGGTTTTATACAGACTTTTGAAGAAGCCTGTATTTACAAGAAAGTGAGTGGGAGCTCTGTAGCATTTCTAATATTATATGTGGATGACATATTGTTAATTGGAAATGATATGGAAATTCTGGATAGCATGAAAGGATACTTGAATAAGAGTTTTTCAAAGCAAGACCTCGGTGAAGCTGCTTACACATTAAGCATCAAGATCTATATAGATAGATCAAGATGCTTGATAAGATTTTTCAATGAGTACATACCTTGATAAATTTTTGAAATAGTTCAAAATGGAATAGTCAAAGAAGGAGTTCTTGCCTGTGTTACAAGGTGTGAAGTTGAGTAAGACTCAAGACCCGACCATTGCAGAAAATAGAAAGAGAATGAAAAGTCATTCCCTATGCCTCAGTCATATGTTCTATAAAGTACGCTATGCTATGAATCAGACCTATTGTATACCTTGCTCTGTGTTTGGCAAAGGAATACAATTTTGATCTAATAGTAGATCACTAGACATGGGTCAAGAATATCCTTAGTGAAGACTTAGGAGATGTTTCTCGATTATGGAGGTGATAAAAGAGCCCGTCGTAAAAGTTACAACGATGCAAGCTTTTACACCAATCCAGATGACTCTAAGTCTCAATCTGGATACATATTGAAAGTGGGAGCAATTAGCTAGAGTAGCTCCGTGCAGAGCATTGTGGACATAGAATATTTGCGAAATACATATGGCTCTGAATATGACAGACCCGTTGACTAAGCTTCTCTCACGAGCAAAACATGATCATACCTTAGTACTCTTTTGGGTGTTAATCACATAGTGATGTGAACTAGATTATTGACTCTAGTAAACCCTTTGGATGTTGGTCACATGACGATGTGAACTATGGGTGTTAATCATATACAGATATGAATAATGTTAAATCACATGGCGATGTGAACTAGATTATTGACTCTAGTGCAAGTGGGAGACTGAAGGAAATATGCCCTAGAGGCAATAATAAAGTTATTATTTATTTCCTTATATCATGATAAATGTTTATTATTCATGCTAGAATTGTATTAACCGGAAACATAATACATGTGTGAATACATAGACAAACATATAGTCACTAGTATGCCTCTACTTGACTAGCTCATTAATCAAAGATGGTTATGTTTCCTAACCATAGACATGTGTTGTCATTTGATTAATGGGATCACATCATTAGGAGAATGATGTGATTGACATGACCCATCCCGTTAGCCTAGCACTTGATCGTTTAGTATGTTGCTATTGCTTTCTTCATGACTTATACATGTTCCTGTAACTATGAGATTATGCAACTCCCGTTTACCGGAGGAATACTTTGGGTGCTACCAAACGTCACAACGTAACTGGGTGATTATAAAGGAGTACTACATGTGTCTCCGAAGGTACATGTTGGGTTGGCGTATTTCGAGATTAGGTTTTGTCACTCCGATTGTCGGAGAGGTATCTCTGGGCCCTCTCGATAATGCACATCACTATAAGCCTTGCAAGCAATGTAGCTAATGAGTTAGTTACGGAATGATGCATTACGTAATGAGTAAAGAGACTTGCCGGTAACGAGATTGAACTAGGTATTGAGATACCGACGGTCGAATCTCGGGTAAGTAACATACCGATGACAAAGGGAACAATGTATGTTGTTATGATTTTTAACCGATAAAGATCTTCGTAGAATATGTGGGAGCCAATATGGGCATCCAGGTCCTGCTATTGGCTATTGACCGAAAACGTGTTTCGGTCATGTCTACATAGTTCTCGAACCCGTAGGGTCCGCATGCTTAAGGTTTCGATGACAGTTTTATTATGAGTTTTGATGTACCAAAGGAGTTCGGAGTCCTGGATGAGATCGAGGACATGACGAGGAGTCTCAAAATGGTCGAGACGTAAAGATCGATATATTGGACGACTATATTCGGACTTCGGAAAGGTTCCGAGTGATTCGGGTATTTTTCGGAGTACCGGAGAGTTACGGGAATTCGCCGGGAGAAGTATTGGGCCTTATTGGGCCATACGGGAAAGAGAGAGGGGCTGCCTAGGGCAGGCCGCGCGCCCCCCCAAGGCCTAGTCCAAATTGGACTAGGGGGATGTAACACCCCGGATTCGATGCGCCAGGTGTCTGCCAGTTATTCGTCGTTGTTGCCATGTCATTTGCTTGCGTGTTGCACTTTGCCATGTCATCATATGCATTTCATATCATGTCATCATGTGCATTTCATTTTGCATACATGTTTGTCTCATGCATCCGAGCTTTTTCCCCGTTGTCCATTTTGCAATCCGGCGCTCCTATGTCCCCCGGCGTCTCCCTCTTCTCTCTTTTCGTGAGTGGTTGCTAAATGTTCTCGGAATGGACCGAGGTTTGCCAAGAGGCCTTGGTATAGCACCGGTAGACCGCCTGTCAAGTTTCGTGTCATTTGGAGGTCGTTTGATACTCCAACGGTTAACCGGGTAACCGCAAAGCCCTCTTTGAGTTGCAGCCCAAAACCCCTTCCAAAGTGGCCCAAAACCCACCTAACTCCCCCCCATGCTCTCGGTCGTTCGATCACGATCGTGTGGGCGAAAACCGCACCTCATTTGGACTCTCCTAGCTCCCTCTACCTATAAATATAGCCCCTCCCCCAAAATTCGCGGTCTAATCCCCCCGAAACCCTAGCTTCGTCCTCCTCGCGCCGCCGGACATGTCCATCCGCGCCGGACATGTCCGCCGGACACATCATCCCGGCCAATCCGGCGCTGCCACGTCGCCCCGCCGCCGCCCGCAGCCAACCAGCCGCCGCCACCTCACCCG
>NC_041389.1:153514845-153520203 GCF_002162155.2 Triticum dicoccoides
GCGCCGGCCCCGGCGCCTGGCGCCCCGGCCGCCCCCGACCGGCGCCGCTTCGGCCGCCCGCCGGCTCTGCTCCTCCGTCCCGCGCTCCGGGAGCCCCGACCCCGCGCCTCCTCGCCGCCCCGCGCCGGATCCGGCGAGATCCGACCGGAGGAGGTCTCCCCGGCCACGGATCCGCCTCCCCGACGTCTTCCCCGTCCTCTCCGGCAGTTACTCCGGCGAGAACCCCGGCCATCCTCAAAAACCGTGCAAACTGGAGGTTGACCCCGTTTTCCCCAAGTCCCTGAGATTTGACATTATCATGTTATGTTCATCATGCTGTATCTCTGCATCCGTAGCTCCGTTTCATGCGTGTAATATGTCAAATTGTTCGCCCCGATGAGTACTTCATTTCATTCCATTGCATCATTTTCATTTGAGTTCATCTTGATGCCTGAATCATCGTTGTAAGAGTGCTAAGTGATGTTAATCTGCTGAAACTGTTATAACTTGCTCATTTGTCATTTTTGCCATGATTGATGTGTGCATCCTATGAGGTTGATGTCTTCATGTGTTTTGATCTATGCCATGCCATCTTTCCAGGGGTATATGCCATGTATTTTTGTGATCAATGTGGTGACTAGCACAAGCATGCAAACTAGGCTTCGTGATATTGCTGATTTTAGTCCCTGTTCTGCTGTTATTTTGATGCCATGTAAACTTGATGCTACAGAGAGATCCATGCATATTTTGAGATACTTCAGTAAGGGTGTTTTGAACATATGGTTATTGTCTATCCATTCATGCCCTTGTTTGTAATTATGGAGTAGTCTAGCATGTCATTTGAGTGCTCTACTTTTGCTTCAAAATGTTTCCTGGCAGATTGTTTACGTGTTATTCAATTTGGCCAAGCTTGCTATAGTTGATCCTTGCATGCTATGGACTTGTTCTTGCCTTGATTGGTTACACAAACATGTCTTATTGATGATGCTATGCTTATCTTGCCATGCAATGACTTGTTAAGTAGGGGTCTTGCTGTTGCTGTTTTGCTAGGCTGAATCTGTTATTTCGTGATGCTATATAAACATGCTGCTACTAATCATTCTATACATAATCTGGAGATGCTCTATAAACATGTTTTGTTCTACATATCATGCTCTATCCATTCATGCCCCTGAGTGCATTTATAGCTTGCTGTAGTTTATTGTAATCTTGCTCCAAAGTTGCTAAATAATATTGCTGTCAGCCTGTTAACATTAAGTTCACTTGTTCCCATGTGTTTTGCTAGTGTTCCATGCACCCTATGAACTTGCTATTGCCATGCTTAGCTTCATAAACATGTATTCTTACTGTTGGTTGCCTTGCCATGCCATGTATTGCTCTGTATTGAGTTGCACAAGCTCACCAACATGCCTACTTATTGTTGTTCCTGCCATGTTTGAATCTGTAATACAACTTGCCATGTTTACATGGGTGCCATCATATCTTCTGATCCTTTTTGGCTCATGGTCAGTAAGGGTCTTTTGATCTATGCTTTGAGTAGATTCATGCCATGCCTTTGTTTGCCATTATAAGTTCCTGTAACATGTTGTTTGATAGCTCTGAACATTACAACCTGATGTTATTTCTGCTAAAGTCTGAACTGTTATTATTTGCAATCTTACCATAAGTGTTTGAGCATGATCTAGTGATTTCTGGAGATAGCTCAGTGTTCATGTTTTGTTATGCTTTACCTGTACATCATGCCCATGCCTTTTTTTATTATGTTGAGGTCCTGTAGCTTGTTGTTTTGATGCTTGTAACATGCCTACTTGCTGTTATGGACAGATTGTTGCTATGACTTGTATAGTGTGTGTGTGTGTTGAACCGTTGCTCCGTTTTGAGTGTGCTCTATATGAAACTTGCTTGTTTTTGCATGTAGCTTCATATTATCATTTTGCATCCTTGTTTTGAGGTGTTTGCTTGATGTTTGAGTGCATTTTGCATCAATGCCATGTTGATCTTGTTTTGCTCATATCTTCTAGGCCGTAGCTCCGGATCTAATGAACTTTATATGTAACTTGACTAGAATCTCGTGTAGATCATCTTGGTGCATCTTAACTTGCTGTTTAACAACTTGAACATAAGGTTTATTCAGATCTGGACCCATTTCGAAATTTGCATATGAGGACTTACCAGATTTGTTATATGTTGTTCCCGGCCTCATTTAAAGTTGTCTTGATATGTTGCTCTTGTTTGCATCATCTCTTGCCATGAGTAGCTTCATGTAGCTTAGTCATGCATCATGTTTGGTTGTGTATCATGTCTTGTTCATGTGTGGTGTGTTTACCTTGTTGTGTGCTTCTTTTCGATAGTTCCTGTTTCGTTGCGATCGTGAGGATTCGTTCGTCTACGGTTGGTTCGGCTTCATCCGTTCATCTTCTTCATGGACTCGTTCTTCTTCCTTGCGGGATTTCAGGCAAGATGACCGCTACCCTGGATCTCACTACTATCATTGCTATGCTAGTTGCTTCGTTCTATTGCTATGCTGCGATACCTATCACTTGTTCATCAAGCCATCCCATATTGCCATGAACCTCTAACCTTTGACACCTCTCCTATGCAAACCGTTGATTGGCTATGTTACCGCTTTTGCTCAGCCCCTCTTATAGCGTTGCTAGTTGCAGGTGAAGTTGAAGATTTCTCCATGGTGGACAGGATTTTGGTTGGGATATCACAATATCTCTTATATTATTAATGCATCTATATACTTGGTAAAGGGTGGAAGGCTCGGCCTTTTGCCTGGTGTTTTGTTCCACTCTTGCCGCCCTAGTTTCCGTCATACCGGTGTTATGTTCCCGGATTTTGCGTTCCTTACGCGGTCGGGTGATTTATGGGACCCCCTTGACAGTTCGCTTTGAATAAAACTCCTCCAGCAAGGCCCAACATTGACGTTTACCATTTGCCTCACCACCACCTACTTTTCCCTTGGGAGTCGCTCTCTCGAGGGTCATCTTTATTATAGCCCCCCCGGGCCAGTGCTTGTCTAAGTGTTGGTCCGAACTAGAGCCACTTGCAGCGCCACCTCGGGGAAACTTGAGGGCTGGTTCTAGTTGTACGTACTGCTCATCCGGTCGTGGCCTGAGACGAGATACGCGCGGCTACTATCAGGATGTCGGCACGCCGGGAGGTCTTGCTGGTCTTGTTTTACCATTGTCGAAATGTCTTGTAAACCGGGATTCCGAGTCTGATCGGGTCTTCCTGGGAGAAGGTCTATTCCTTCGTTGATCGCGAGAGCTTGTCATGGGCTAAGTTGGGACACCCCTGCAGGGTATAATCTTTCGAAAGCCGTGCCTGCGGTTATTGGCAGATGGGAATTTGTTAATGTCCGGTTGTAGATAACTTGACATCAGATCCGAATTAAAACGCATCAACCGTGTGTGTAGCCGTGATGGTCTCTTCTCGGCGGAGTCCGGGAAGTGAACACGGTTTCTGGGTTATGATTGACGTAAGTAGGTGTTCAGGATCACTTCTTGATCATTACTAGTTGATGACCGTTCCTTTGCTTCTCTTCTCGCTCTTATTTGCGTATGTTAGCCACCATATCATGTTTAGCCGCTGTTGCAGCCTCACCACTTTACCCCTTCCATTCCCTTTAAGTTTTGCTAGTCTTGATACCCATGGTAATGGGATTGCTGAGTCCTCGTGGCTCACAGATTACTACAACAACAGTTGCAGGTACAGGTTGCGATGATCTTGACATGAGAGCGATGCTTGCTTGCGTTGAGTTCTTCTTCTGCTTCTTCTTCGATCAGGGGATAGGTTCCAGGTCGGCAGCCTGGGCTAGCAGGGTGGATATTGTTTGAGTTTTTGTTTATGATTCATCCGTAGTCGGATGTTGTTCTTGTATGATGTGATGTTGTATTCGTGTGGCATTGTATGCCTTATGTATGTATCCCCATCTATTATGTAATGTTGATGTAATGATATCCACCTTGCAAAAGCGTTCCAATATGCGGGTCTATCCTTAGTGGGACCTTCGAGTTCCTTTTGGATAGGGTCGCATATTGGGCGTGACAGGGGAGGGGCCGCACCCCCTCCTTCCTTCCCTTCTCTCTTCCCTTTCCTTCTCTCCTACTCCTACTACATGGAAGGTCTCCTAGTTGGACTAGGAACGGAGGGAATCCTACTCCCGGTGGGAGTAGGACTCCTCCCTGGCGCGCCCTCCCTTGGCCGGCCGCCCCCTCCCCCTTGCTCCTTTATATACGGGGGCAGGGGGCACCCCATGACACACAAGTTGATCTACGGATCGTTCCTTAGCCGTGTGCGGTGCCCCCCTCCACCATATTCCACCTCGGTCATATCGTCGCGGAGTTTAGGCGAAGCCCTGCGCCGGTAGAACATCATCATCGTCACCACGCCGTCGTGCTGACAGAACTCATCTCCGGAGCTTTGCTGGATCGGAACCCGGAGATCGTCATCGAGCTGAACGTGTGCTGAACTCGGAGGTGCCGTACGTTCGGTGCTTGGATCGGTCGGATCGTGAAGACGTACGACTACATCAACCGTGTTGTGCTAACGCTTCCGCTTACGGTCTACGAGGGTACGTGGACAATACTCTCCCCTCTCGTTGCTATGCCATCACCATGATCTTGCGTGTGCGTAGGAATTTTTTTGAAATTACTATGTTCCCCAACACTTTCAACCCCTCCCAAAACCCTAGATTAGCCGATTAGGTCATTCGTGATCATGTCGTCTACATCCCCATCTTCAACGACTTAATCCTCAACTTGCCAAACACGCCATTGTACACACCATTGCAAAAATACGTCTGTGATATAATCACATATAAGCAGAAGTATGGTTATTATTGGCTACATGTGATCTCAAACTTGGGTAAAACTCATGCCACATGTCCATCTGATAACATGAGGTGACGCCTCATTGTCATACATCCACTGTATTGCAATTAGGTACATTGTCATGGCCTCAAATGTAAGCCCAATCTACTCAGCGACAAAAAATACATATACGACAAAAAATATGTACCGAAATGAGAAGACGTTACTAACTAAAAGTGCCTTGTTTTTCGTTGGATATACATCTTTACTTTGGTTGATACTTGCCCATGTTGCTTCACTACATGTTGACAAAATGAGTATAATATAATTTGTACTGTTGTTTCAAAGCAGGTATCATGTAATACCTAATTTTTAGTACTTTCCACGTGTGATGATTGTGGGCTCTAAAACTCTTTGAAGTAGCTATTTTTTAGGCATTTATTTTCCCCCGATTTGGTCCATTTTGTCCAAAGAGGAGATAAACCATCCCCAAGCTCGAGTCGGGGGCACTGCGTCCGGCCACACATTGCCGTCAGAGGGGAGGATTAGGGTTCGCCAATTC
>NC_041389.1:153520445-153532769 GCF_002162155.2 Triticum dicoccoides
CGAGACTGGACGCCACGGGCAAGTACAACATCGTTAGCGAGGGCTCGCCAGGGCCTCGCCGGAGGGGAAGAAGAAACTTGACTTGTTCGGATGCGAGTTAGGCGCGAAAGAAAAGAGTGTGGTTTAGGAGGAGGAAGAACAACAACGGGCGCTGGATTGAAATCGGACGGTTGGGATAGAGAGCAGATTTGACTGAAACGAAAATATAAACAACTCAGTAAGAGAACGACCGAGCAGCAGCCCGGCGGCGAGGCAGCGAAGCGCCCGAACCGATTCGAGTGACACTCCTCTTTTTTACCTCCCTCCCTCCCTCCCTCCCAAAGTCCAAACCCTAGCCGGCTAGACCTCGCGATCCAATCCACATCTAACCCACCCGTAGAGATTTCGGCGGCCGATGTCTCCGCTGTCGCCGCCGCGGTCTCCACGCTCCCTCTCCTACTAGCAGTCAGCCAGCGACCTCCCTCACAGCCTAAAAATCCACGCCGTAGCGACGACCCGAGGGTCGGACGGCAGGCGCCATGAGCAGCGCGTTCAGCGAGGAGATACTCGCCGACAAGCTCGCCAAGCTCAACAACACGCAGCAGTGCATCGAAAGTATCCTTGATTTGATTTTGTCGCCCAAATCGCTCGAGAGATCTGTTTGGTGATTCTGAAGTTTAGTGTCGAGTTGCAAATTTTCTGCGCTGAATATTCAACTTTCTGCAGAAAGAACGCCCCTTTTTCTTGATTTGTCCACCTTAGTTCTTGCGCCCATGCTATGTCTATGTATATCCACTAACTTATTCGAAAGGATATATCCTTGAACGGGAATAAGCACGAAGTGGGCGAGAAGGCATTTTGTGGCTTCTAAAAATTGCAAATTCTTGTGTCCGTTTTCTGCCCTTTTTATGTTCTTACTTCACGGGAGCTCTCTGGATGTTACTGCTTATGGTAAAGCACTAGAGCCTACTTAAAAACGGTACTCTTTGACCTAATATCGTGATATGTATTCAGGAATCAGGAGCATAAATCGGTAGTTTTGTCTGTCTTAACATTTCTTACCATGATCTTGTTGTTGCCTTGACTTTTCCCCTGTGGCCATTAGCGCTGTCGCATTGGTGCATTTACCACCGGAAGGATGCAGAGCTAATTGTCCAAACATGGGCCAAGCAGTTCCATAATTCTGGAAATGAACAGAAGGTCCCTTTCCTTTATCTGGCTAATGACATCCTACAGAACAGTAAGCGCAATGGCACCGAGTTTGTAGAAGAATTCTGGAAGGTCCTCCCAACCACGCTTAAAGATGTAGCTGAAAAGGGTGACGATCGTGGGAAGAAAACGGTCTCTAGGCTGGTGAGTATCATATATCTGTACTTATAGTTGGTTAAATCTGGTTGCTATATGTTGTTAGAAGATAATCATAATGTGCTACTTAAAACTGCACCATTGTGTTCTAGGTTGATATATGGCAAGAAAGGAGAGTTTTTGGTTCACGTGCCGGGGGCATCAAGGATGTGATGCTTGGAACTGCCCCCCTTCCTGTATTAGATATGACCAAAAAGCGCTCTCACAGTTCATCCATCAAGATTGTCAAAAGAGATTCACGTTCTGTAAAACTGGTAAGATTTTCTCCCTGTTTGATACATTCTATATTTCGCTGGTGGATTTTGGGTAGAAATTATTCAAGTTTTGTTGTTGTCTTTTCAGAGACTAGGCGTTGGAGGAACTGCGGAGAGAATTGTATCTGCGTTGCACACTGTTCTCAGTGAACAAGCAGATGAAGATGCTGACCTTGAAAACTGCAAGACATCTATGCGTCATGTTGGAAAGATGGAGAAGGATGTTGACAGTGCCTGTAGCAAAGGTACTTTTTGTTAACAGGAGTTCTCCATCGTGGCTGTCTTGGCATTTTTTGTGATGTTATTCTCTCTTTCTCTCTGTAGCTGAGGATCCTCGTCGTGAGACTCTTTGCACAAAATTGAAGGATGAGGAGGCTACCATGAAAAAATGCATCGAAAAGCTCAAAGCAGTTGAAGAAAATAGAGCAGCTGTTGTGTCTGAATTGAAAGAGGCATTGCAGGAACAGGTCAGAATTACTGTTTTATCAGTAAAATAGTAATGCATTTTAAGCTTTTTCATGTACATGGGTTGATAATTTGTCCATGGCTTTCAACTTTATCTTGGATCTGTATAATCTTATTTTTAATGTTATTCAGGAATCGGAGCTGGAGAAGGTCCGCACTCAGTTGCAGGTAATGTTTCCCAAACATCCCAAAACCAGGGTTGATACTTGTAGCTTATCTGTAACATCTATGAATAATACCATTTTGATGTTTCTGTTGACAGTTGGCTGAAGCAATGGTAGAAGAAACAGCCAACATGCAACGGAGGCTCAACAATGAGCCAATCATTCCATCTTCCAAGCTAGCATCATCAGTAGAGCCAGGAAATTCACTCTCTAATGGGCAAGTAAAGGGCCAGCAGAAGACAGCTGCTGCTATCCTCGCGGACAAGATTGCATCATCATCAAACTCTCAGCAGATACTCCAATCTGCACTTTCCAAGTTTGCTGCAGAAAATTCATCTGAGGTACGCTCAGATAAAAGGATGAAAGTTGAACAATCCTCACAGGTCCCAAGCGTTGCGAATGCTGCTGCCTTCGTACCAATGCCGCCAATGGTCACCACAGCAGCACAGCAGCCCCAGACAATCTTGGTACAGCAAACTCCTGTGCAAGGCCAAGCTTCTGCACCACAGCCCCAATACAATATCTACCAGGCCCCTCCACAGCACTATGTCCAGCAGCCTGGAGGTTTAATTATGGGCATGCCATACAGTATGAACACCATGAATCCACCCCCACCTCCGCCACCGCCGCAGATGATGAACCTAGCAAGGGCGCAGACACAGCCTCAACCACCTACACAGCAGATGCTTCAGCAGCAAATGCAGATGAATGTTGCGCCCCCAATGCAGTTCACGCTTCAACAGCCCGGTGCACCACCTTTCAGGCCTTTGCAGCCACCTCCAGGGATGCAATTTTTCCATCACCAATCTCAGTGACATTTTTGGTAGACTGTCCAGCTCCGTTAAACTGTGATAGTGTCCAGTTTAGTATAGTGGTAGAGAGAAACTGACTGCTGTAGAAGATATACCATATGGTTGTTCATTCGTGAAGTTGTTGTACATGTAACTTGAGGGAGCAAAGTGCTGTGATATATGAGCCGGTTTCTTGGCTCAATTTTTTGAAGGTCGTAGGTTGATATTGGGGGTCGGAGCTAATAATTATGTGTAGTGCATCGATGAAAGAGATGGCACTGAGGGTTCCTTGTTGATACAGAGTTAATTGATTGGTGGACTTTTTCGTTCCGAAGAAAATGCAGCAAGTTTCCATTTGTGTACTGATAAGAGAATTATTTTCTACTAATGAAACATTGAAGCTGTTGGAAAAGGACTAGTCAGCTATATATGCAACTTGAAATACTTCCACTCCCAAAATTTAGGTCATTTTCACACTTCCTGTTCTTCAATGTAGTTTGAACATGTTTTTTAGCTGTAAATGACTAAAACTATACCAGACATCACTAAACTTGCAAGGGAGTGCAGTGAGATCCATGAACCTAAGAACTCCATATTTACATCCATTAATTTGTATACATAGGTCAAGAAAGGTTGAACCTACTCTTACTAATTAGGATGGCATGCCACTTGGCTCAATCTAAATCAAATTTGACCATATGGTCGCCATTCTAAATTGGTGGAGCAAGATTTTTTTTTCTTGGAGTCATTGGACAAATTTACAAGTTTCTAACCGATCACTATCAATATGATTACAAAACTGCGTCTTAGATAAGATCAAAATACAGAACGATCATCAGTGAATAAGGTTGCGCTATAAAAATACTTTTGTCTGTCCGGTAAGTTTTGTCTGTCAGTGCAGTTTTCAATTTTCTTCCTCCTCCCGCGTGGGCCACGGGCAGATTTTGATTTTCTTCGTATGTCCTCTTCTGGTCGAGCTATGCAGATTTCGCTTATGCACATAATAATTCCACAACTTTAAATAGTACCATCTTACTTCTTTAATTTAAATAGGGAAACACTCCCTCGCAGACGTCTGACAAGAGCCAACAGTCAGACCAACCGTTAGAAGTCGATGGATTTTTCTTCTCACAGTCGTGATTCATTCCAAAATCTGTTGTTTCGTGCCAAAACTGCTCAATATTCTAGCCACGTCTCCACCCATAATGCATCCGCATTAATGGTACCTTCCCCAAACCCACCCTCCCCTCGTTCCCATTCCCACCGTCTCCTCCTGAAAACCTCCACCCCGAGCTTGCATCTCACCTCGCCGACATGCATCCATCCCGACTTAACTTTAACCGCTGCAGCCGTCATTCCAAAACTTCACACGCATCATCGCTGCCGCCAACAATGGTGGTGAGTAATTGTTGATTCTCCACGACGCTACGACCATGATCCGCCAATATGTATTTCTCCACAATACCTTGGTTGTGATCTTCCAGGCGCATCGATGAAAGAGATGGCACTGAGCTAGTGTGTGCTTCCTTATTGATACCGAGTTAATTGATTTGTGGACTTTTTTTGTTTTGAACAAAATGCAACAAGTTTCAATTTGTTTAACTGATAAGATAATTATTTCCTACTAATGAAACTTCAAAACTGCTGGAAAAGGACTAGTTAGCTATATATGCAACTTGAAATACTTCCACTCCCAAAATTTAGGTCATTTTATTACTTCCCATGTTCTTCAATGTGGTTTGAACATATTTTTAGTTGTAAAAGAGTAAAACTTCACACATCACTAAACTTGCATGGGAGTGCATTGAGATCCATGAACCTAAGAACTGCATATTTAGATCCATTAACTTGTATAGATAGGACAAGAAAGGTTGAGCCTACTCTATTACTAATTGAGATGGAATGCACCTTAGATCAATCTAAATCAAATTTGACCATATGGTCGCCATTCTAAATTGGTGGAGCAAGATCTTTTTTCTTGGAAGGAAGTTCTTCGTGTCATTGGACCAATTTTAACGAGTTTCTTCAATCTGGTTTGTGAGTTTGATCCCCAACACAATCAAGAAATTGGTAGAATTTCTACAAGCCTTCTCGAGAATCAAGAAATAAAGGGTGAAGTGCGGGTCTCATTCATCCTAGACGAACCGTGGAATTAACTCCTCAAATTGTGTCGGTGGCTGCACATTCAATGAAAAAGAGAAAGATCTGGAGGAGAGAGAGGCGAGGCACGATGCATGCATATATAGTACTCCCTCCGTCCCATAATATAAGAGCGATTTTGACACTATACTAGTGTAGTGTCAAAAACATTCTTATATTATGGGAAGGAGGGAGTATATGATTTGAGTTTGGTTACTGTGAGCGTGGCAGAGGCATAAAAGGAAGGAGAAAGCGAGCCTTGTGATGGGCTTAATAACGCAAAGGAATTAACATATAGGGAGGTGACAGAGGCTAAAACACATTTAAAGATTTCAGCGCAAATTCCAAATATTCTTTTACAGATGGAGGAACTATGATTTCCTGTACATAATCAAACTATAATGGAGGCATGACTGTCTCTTACACGCGCGCTCACTTTTCGGTAGCCCCGATTTGGAAAGTGGCCAGTAGCTCCCTTAGGCCTTGTTTGGTAGGAGTGGATTTGGGAGGTTTGGGGAGGAGGGGATTTCAGGGGATTTGGTGAATCCCCTTGTTCCACCCAATCCCCCCAGATCCCCTTGAAACCCTCTAAACCCCTCTAGATACAATCCCCTCCATATGAAAAACTTGTTTGGTAGGGAGGGATTCCCATATCCAGATAAGATAGTGCAAATGTGTAAAAGTGCAATCTTTATAGAAGTAAAACAACATCATATTAAAAAGAACTTGCTACATGAGAATAATTTGCAGCAATTCTTCACAGCAATAACATAACTTTTGCCTGACTTTAGATCAATATCTCATCACAACAATATCAATTATATCACAGGAAATACATGATTTCTCAAAAACAACATGACTTGGAATCAATAATATCTCATCCGTGATCTTTCACAGCAACACCATAATTTTGCAACAAACATAATGCAACACAGGGTACTTGTGCAATAGCTCACAATTAGTTATATTTTTACAGACCACTGAGAATGATGTTGTCATACATATGAATTGCTCTTGATGATGTCATGATCATCCAGTTTTTGAATGGCCAATAGTTTGTCCAAATTGTTTAATCTTGCTTCTCTGGTTGCCTGAGAACCTGATCATAAAACAAAAGCAAAATGAGAGTCTGGATGGCTACCATAATCCAAGCATGTTCAGTTTAGCATAAAACGAAAGATCCCTTCTCACAAAAGGAAAAGAGTCCAAACGTCTTCTTCCCATTTATAAAAGAAAATTGCCATTGAGCTGCTGTTTGTGCCTTATACATGCATCTAGACCCTACATTGCAAGCACAACTCCATGCACAAACAAGTCTGTACAGCAGCACAAGCATGCCCACGGGCAGCAAAGTTGAAAAAGGACAAAGGTTTAGATAGATCATACAGTTTGCATATATGTATGTTGACAAAGGTTTATCTGAAACACGCATGGTTCTAGACTAGCCTGATTTATCCGCAAACAGTGTTCTCAAAAGGGACAATAAACGCGCAGAGTACTTTTATATGAAAGAAAACAGAGAGCTCGTAGAGTTTGACTCTATTAATTTATAAATAAAAATGATTATCGACATGCATGGCACATGAAACTTGATTTATCTAAATCAGCTGCACAATTATATATAGTTGGATGGACATGCACAGGCACAATTATATATAGTTGGATTAACTCAGCTGGAAGGACCAGAGAGTGGCCCTGTATACGGCCTGCCTATCCTAATCAGATCTTTGACCTTGATCTCTCATAGGAATTGTCTCTCTTGGGTCTGGGGGCATGTGAGTGTGGGGCATTTTTGGAGTTTTCCTTCTTTTCCCTTGAACCCCAAAATAGGTGGACAGTTGAATCTTTGGAGGCATTTCAGATTTCCTTTATCATGAGCTAACAAACTGTTCCAGGAATAATTCTTTAAAGAAAGATGCTTTCCAGATTACAAACTAGTAATTCGTCAAGACAGACAAACCAATGTATAGGCTGGCTGCCAGTATAACAAATCAATTCTCCAGCTCAACAAGTGGTGATATGAGGCATAACAATTGATAAATATCGAGAAGACTACTTAATACACAGAATGAAGCAGAGACCACGGGGCGGATCAGCTCGCAAATATTTCAAAAGCAGAGCAAAACAGGTGGGGACCAAAACAAGTGTCAAGGTAAAACATTCTAGTACCTTCATTCATGAGTGACGAACAACTCAAAATTCAGGTACTTCTCGAGTTCAGAAACTAGCGCAATGGTACAAAGTCCTCTAATTACCAATCTGCAAGCACTCTAGTACCTTTGCTGAGGTAACATATGAAAGCAGAAGAATGTCTAATTGATAACACACCGTTTTCTTTTTTTCAAATTCATGTACTGTACTGTAATTTAGAACAAAGCAACACGCTTGCTAGTCCTCAAACTACTGGACTGCAACTCTGCAAGCATTGTACCAGCACACTGTATACCTATCTAAACCGCAATGCTCATTCAGTATGAACAAGAACGACTCAAAATTCAGGTACACACGAGCTCCAGAAAACAAAGGAACTAAGGAAGCATGCAAGTGGTCAAATTAACCATTGCAGCACAGTCTGTTTGGTAGTTCAACATGTACAGATCCTCAGTCGATCCACGGAAACAGATGCAGATGGTAAGTTCAGGCAAAGGGATGTGGACGTTGCTCCGTGCTGCTCCACCTCTACTACAAGTCCGGCAACTACGGCACCGAGCCCTACATCGTCGCGCACAACTTGGTTGACGGCCGGCACCTCGGGAGGAAGAGGCAGCAGCCATGGCCGATGGCAAACCCTAGACGACGAGGGGAAAGGAGGGGAGGCGAGGACATACCACCGGAGAGAAATCCAGTACGCCGGAGGAGGTACGCCGGCGTCGAGGCGTCGAGCTGCGGCGTCTTGGGGAGGCGCTGGACGGCGGAGTCTTGGAGAGGAGTCGGGCGGCGGCGTGTTCACAAGTCGGGCGGCGGCGTCTCCAAATCCTCGAGCCCCCCCCCCCTCGAGCCTTCTGAACCGCGTGGAAACAAGTGGATCGAAGGGGAATTGAGGGTGTTGGGCTGTCGAAACCCCGTGTACCAAATGGGCCAACGAGGATTTCGGAGGATTCTGGGCCTCGCGAGGTTAATCCTCTAAAAACCCCTTCAACCCACGCCAAACAAACGAGGCCTCAAGGATTAGGTGGATTAGAGGCGATTAGTGTAGATTTGGGTGGGTCCGAAGCCCTCATGCCTTACCCAGCTTTTCATGTGTACGTGCACAAAATCATCCATCTCGCCACACATGCTGGGCCCCGACAACAAATCATGTGGGTTGAACGCTCCACGCTAAATCGATTTACTTGTTGGAGCGGCCGAGAGCACAAAGGAGTATTTTTAGTATAATAGTTCTATTGCAGAAAACGTGCTAATAACTATGGGAAACATTTTCGCTCAACCGGATGATATGATGCACGCGTTGACAACCACGGTGACCGTCTGATCAAAATCTGATTTGACGACCCGCAACAACCCCGACCCAAGGCCAGGTTTTCAACACCACCCTTATTACAAACCATTCAAGTATAGTTGTCGGTCTGTTGCAGAGCGGTTAGGGCTAGGGAGGTGGTTGTCGCTGCATCTGTGTGGCTGCGACGCAACTCCATGACCTGCGGCGGCGGATGGATTTGCAGCGACGACGATCGACGCAGATCTATGTGATGATAACAGTAAAGACACCGGTCCCGCCGGTGGAGACCACCCCAACTCTATTTGGTAGCGGCAGCGAAGGATTTTATTCTGTAATAGAGGCCGTGTTTCAAAAGGAAAAAACGTTTCGGGGTGATTGCAACAAGCCTCTTGTTGCAGCAGACTGAGCGCGACATTACCCTTGTTGCAAAGGTCGGTGCTGCTCTGACGGAGCAGGGCAACAACGAAGTTTTTTTTTCTACAACAAGGGTCACCTTTCAGAAGAAAAAGAACCGATCAGGGGATGTTTGCAACAAGGTTCGGTTAGAAACACAGGTTTAGGGTTTTGCGTGGGTGGTTGACATCCAGCCTCACGTCTCAATATATATAGAGGATCACAATTACAATTACATACGTATACAAATACATGTACAAGGACAATATACTAGACCCTACTTTACATGCCCCCTCAATCTGAACTACATACAAGATTCAGATTGGTTCTAAAATGGTCTAGCATCTGTCTAGTAGCGGGTTTAGTAAATACATCCGCTAACTGATCATCTGTAGAAATAAACCTGACTTCCGGTTCACAAGCAGCTACTCGTTCTCTCACAAAGTGGAAATCAATCTCAATGTGTTTGGTCTGAGCATGAAACACTGGATTCGTCGTCAGGTAAGTTGCCCCTAAGTTATCACACCACAATATAGGAGTGCGCTGCCGTGGGACTCCAAGTTCTGTGAGAACCGAGTCTATCCAAATGGCTTCAGCCGCGCCATTGGCTAATGCCTTATACTCTGCCTCGGTGCTTGATCTCGAGACTGTGGGTTGCTTCTTCGAGCTCCAAGATACAAGGTTAGGTCCAACAAATATAGCAAAACCACCAGTGGAGCGCCTATCATCAACACAACCTGCCCAGTCTGCATCGGTGAATATACTCACTCCAGTGAATCTGGACTTACGAATCCGTAGTCCCATGTCTAGCGTACCTTTGACATATCTCAGAATACGCTTGACTGCTTCCCAATGATCCACCGTTGGCTGAGACAAGAACTGACACACTTTGTTCACTGCGAAGGAGATATCAGGACGAGTGAGGGTCAAATACTGAAGTGCCCCAACCACACTGCGATACCGAAAGGAGTCATCTCTACCCAGTAGTGCACCACTATGACGTGAGAGACTCTCGGATGTAGCAAGCGGAGTGGAAGTGGCCTTGCAGTTCTCCATGTTGACGCGATGAAGAAGATCTAAAGCATACTTTTTCTGTGTCAAGGTCATGCCCCCTGAATGAAAGGACGCTTCCAAACCAAGAAAGTACTTGAGGCGACCCAAATCTTTGATGGGAAAGCTAGCAGACAACGACTGCACAAGACGATCCACCACGGCGGGGGTAGAGCCAGCAATCACAATATCATCAACGTACACCAGCATGTATATCTGTATAGTACCCTGGGAGAAGATGAACAGAGATGCATCTGATCTGGAGGCAACAAAACCGAGCTGCAAAAGGCGCTGACTCAAACGAGCATATCAGGCACGGGGTGACTGCTTGAGACCATAAATAGACCGTTGAAGTTTGCAGACATGAGAGGGATAAGTGGCATCCTCGAACCCAGGTGGCTGCTGCATGTACACATCTTCGGCCAAGAACCCATGTAAAAAGGCATTGCTCACATCAATCTATCGGAGGCTCCAGCCACGAGACACAGCAAGAGACAAAACCAAGCGAACCGTGGCAGGCTTCACCACCGGGCTAAAAGTATCTCCGTAGTCAATCCCGTGCTGTTGAGTGAAACCATGAGCAACAAGACGAGCTTTGTGCTTATCAACAGACCCATCTGGATGGTGCTTGGTTTTGAAAATCCACTTGCAGCTCACAATATTAACACCAGGTGGCCGAGGCACCAACACCCAGGTGTTAGTGTGACGGAGAGCAGCAAACTCCTCGGACATGGCGGCACGCCAGGCAGGTTCACCCAGAGCATCACGATGGGAAACCGGCGCGGCGAAGAAGGCACGACGGCGAGAGTCGTACCGAACCGTGCCATCAGTGTAAGACTTCTCCTTGCGCGTATGATCACGATGGCGTGTAACCATAGCATGCGCCAGAGCTGCATCGCCAGTAAGAGAAGACAACGGCGACGAGGGCTCGGCCGAGGGTGTCGCGGCTGAGGGGACCTCAGCAGGAGGCGACACGGGCCGAGAGACGATGGTGTGTGGGACCGGCCCAGGTGAGGGCGGCGGCCCGGGCGACGGACCGGGCGAGGGTGGCAACCCAGCCGCACCGGGCGAGGGTGGCGACCCAGCCGCGTCCGCGGTCGCGCCATCAGGCGAGGCAGCCGCATCCGCCTCGGGCGGCGGGACATGCACGTCGGGCGCATCAGGAGGCGTCGGAGCAGCAACATGTACCTGGGGGGAACTCAAAGCAATATCACCTGCAAAAGACAAGTTAGATGACAAATAGGACAGGTCATATTTGCGCACATGGACATCCGGAACCGGTTCATCGGAGGGAAAAGTGAGTGCATGTTCAAGAGAAGCAGGATCAAACGAAACACCGGGTTGAGAGTAAGGGAACACAGTCTCGTCGAAAACAACATCACGAGAGATGTATATCCGACCGGAGGTACGGTCAAGACACTTATAGCCCTTATGCAAAGGATTATAGCCAAGGAAAACACACATCTTGGACCGAAACTCAAGTATGTGAGCATTGTACTTGCGGAGACTAGGCCAGCAAGCACACCCAAAAATCCGAAGGGAAGAGTAGTTGGGCTGAACATGAAACAGACGAAACAAAGGTGTGTCCTTGTTGAGAACCGGAGTGGGCATACGGTTGATGAGGTAACATGCTGTAAGAAAAGCCTCATCCCAAAACCGAAGTGGAAGAGAGGAGTGCGCAAGCAAGGCAAGACCGGTCTCGACCAAGTGTCGGTGTTTGCGCTCGGCAATACCGTTCTGCTGAGAGGTATGCGAACATGACACTCGGTGAGAGATGCCCGTGCGTTGAAAGTAGCGATGGAGTTTGTGGTATTCACCACCCCAGTCAGACTGAACGGCTTTGATTTTATAATCCAGAAGGCGTTCGACATGAGCCTGAAAGTTGTAGAAAACTTGCTCAACATCAGACTTGTGTTTAAGCAAATAAATCCAGGTGAAGCGCGTGTAGTCATCAATAAAAACAACATAATATTTGTACCCTCCCGACGAAGCAAGAGCGGGACCCCAAACATCTGAATGTATTAATTCAAGAGGTATAGTAGTGATGTGAAACGAAGTAGAATAAGGTAGTTGATGACTCTTAGCACGCTGACATGCATCACAAACTAACGATGAATTATTTGAACTAGAACACGGAAGTTCATGACTCCGAACAATGGAAGTGACCACATTATTTGTAGGATGACCAAGACGTTGATGCCATTGCGACGACGAAACTCGAACACCGGAGGAGGCACGGTGAGACGATGAAGATGACGCACGAGCGAAGGGGACCGGATAGACCC
>NC_041389.1:153533122-153534340 GCF_002162155.2 Triticum dicoccoides
CTTCTACCGTGAAGGATGATGCGCCTGGTTGCTTTGTCCTTAAGAAGGAAAAAACGACGGTGAAATTCAACAAACACGTCATTATCACAAAGAAGACGATAAACAGAGAGAAGATGCTGGCTGATGTGTGGAACATGAAGGATGTTGCGCAGTTTAAGAGATGAACCGGGTAAACGCGAATGACCAATGTGTGAAATAGACAAACCTGCACCATTGGCCACCTGAACCTGATCCTTGCCGTCATAGTGCTCATGAACCTGGAGGCGCTCAAGATCATTAGTCAAGTGATCCGTAGCCCCGGTATCCAACACCCAAGGAAAGTCGACGGTGTTGGTGGAGGACGAGTTGGCGGAGCGGGAGTTGTGATCCTGATCATAGCGCTTGCGACAGTCGTCGGCTTCATGGCCCCAGTTCTTGCAAATTTGGCACCGGGGACGCCAGCGGTTGCGACGCCCACCTCCTCCGCCGTTGTTGTTGCCGGCGTTGCCTCCTCCACCTTGCCGGCCATTGCCGGCATAACCAGTATTGCGGTCACGGCCGCCGGTGTTGCCGCCATTACCGCCTTGGCGGTTCTGCCCTGGCTGGCCATGTCCATCAGCCAGGCGCCCCCCACCATGGGAGGGATAGGGATCGGAGTAGGGCGCGCGTCCGCCCGCGCCGTACGAACCCGAACGGGTCACGGCGTTCGCGGAAGGAGACCACTCCTCCACCGCACTCTGTTGTGCCTGCAGCGCCTCAAAGGACAGAACCAATGAGTAAAAACTGGAGTAGGGCATGGGTGCATTACTCACGCGCCAAGGAGGCGGCGATGGAGTTGTAGGCGGAGCCGAGGCCAGTGAGGATGTGATCGATAAGCTCATCATCCCGGATCGGAGAGCCGGCGGCGGCCATAGTGTCGGCCAGGGCCTTCATCTTGTGCATGTATTCCGCGGCAGACAGATCATCCTTCCTCAGCGACTGAAGTTGCCGCCGGATGTGGCGGACATTGGTGCGACTCTGGGCGCCGAACATGGCGGCGACGGCTGTCCAGACCGTATGCGCCGACTCGCAGCCAATAAGTTGGCATGCAATATCCTCATCCATGGAGGTGAGAAGAAGCCCCTTGACGCGCTGATCTTGAACCCACCATTGGTGATACTCCGGGTTGGCGACGGTGGTAGCGGCGTCGCCGGTGCCGACAACGAGTGTTTTGGCCGGTGCCGCCTTGGTGCCATCGAG
>NC_041389.1:153534662-153553883 GCF_002162155.2 Triticum dicoccoides
TTGTGGCGACTGAGGCGGACGGAGATCGTCGGGACGGCGAGCGCGGCGGGGATCGAGGCGACGGGAGAGGAGACGATCGCGCCGCTAGTTTGGGCGACGGACATAGCGGCGGATGACATCGCAGCGGTGGCGTGGATGAGACAGCGCGCGGCGGCAGCGGAGCAAGTCGCGGGAGATGGCACGCGCAGCAACTGCGATCGGAAGCGGCGGCGCAGATGGATGGAGCGCACTCGCGGTGGATGGATGCTAGCTCACGCGGCGGATGGATGGCTAGCTTGGCTAGCTCACGCGGCGGATGGATCGCTAGCTTGGCTAGCTCGCGCAGCGATCGGAAGTAGCGGCTGCGTGGAGAGAGGATCGGGCGGCGGCGCGAGGAACTTGCGGCGGCGGCCCGGCCTGATACCAAGTTAGAAACACAGGTTTAGGGTTTTGCGTGGGTGGTTGACATCCAGCCTCACGTCTCAATATATATAGAGGATCACAATTACAATTACATACGTATACAAATACGTGTACAAGGACAATATACTAGACCCTATTTTACAGGTTTTCCTTTCAGAAGGAAAAGAACCGACCAGGGGATGTTTGCAACAAGGGTCTCTTTCCTTGTTGCAAAGACTGACTCTCACGAGGCATGATGATGGTCAAGCAGCTAGTTATTACAGGCTCCATCCAACGGTCGGCAAGGCGGTTGATCTTTTCAGATCATCACTCGAATGACGCATAGCGCTTCAAAAGAATAGTAGTCGTCAATGAAATAGACTGGGACGGTGACGGGCTGATGGTTTGATTTTCTTTCTTTCGAACACTCTCCTTGAACTTTGGCTACACGCAGCTGTTTTTTTCTGCTACATGCAGCTCATTAAACGCCCAATGCATCTGTGCAGAGGGAGTATCAAAAGTATCATATATGTAGGGGACAGGGTGAGTGATTTGGCTCTCGAGATCACCAGCTCCCTTGCATGAACAATAAAATAAAAATAAAAAATACTAGAAAAATTCAAAAGATCTGAATTTTCTTGGCATGGAAGATGTTTAAGTGTGATTTCCATGCCAAATTTGATGGTGTTTAAACATGTGAGTAGTTTTAACAAAGGGAAACACTTATATCCGGTCGGCCGGCGGAACTTTGCGCCGGTCGCCTCGCGCTGTTGCTCAGCTGGTTTCTCATGCATGCCATGTGCGCATAGAGCCCACCCACCTTTTTATCCGAGATTTTTACCCCCAATCGGTATCCAGACGTTTCTTATCCACACATTGCCTTATCTCTTCTCCAAGCGGCCGAGCTCATCCCCATCCTCGATTTCTTCTCTTCAGCCATGGCCACCCGCTCACTCAATCCTGCCACAAGCCATGGCATGACCACCATGATGCGAGACGGAGGTGCACCACATGCTGCAACCATGAGACTGGGGTGCTACCACGGCGGTGACCACGCACTGCAATTCGTGGAGGACGGGTGTGCGTGAAGACGCACTGCGGGCGACGGCGACCGGGGGATGCTCCGTGTGCTGCAACCGCAGTGACGGGTGCACCCCGGGGAGACGGTGATGCTGGAACTAGCTGCCGTTTTTGCTGCAACCAGCCGGTGAAGGCGCTGGAACCAGCGCGGCGGTGGCTGTGCGGCGATGCTGAACCACGGCGACAAGTGCAGGGAGATCGGGCGACATTTTTTTTGTTGGAACCATGATTTGATTTTGCTGGAACCAGCTCGAATTTTTGCTACCAGCATCTTCCATTTCTGTTTGAAACCAACCAAATTTTTTGCTACCACGTTTTGTATTTGCTGGAACCAGTGTATCAATTTGCTACCACCGTCTTTGATATTTGCTGGAACTAACCAAATTTTTGCTGCCATGTTTTTTCGCTGGAACCATTTGTATCACCTTTGCTACAACCGTATTGGATTTTTGCTACTACCGGCGCTGTCGATTGTTACATCCGTCTTTGGATGAATCATGAGGTTGCCGAGACCCGGGACTATGTATTCTTTGCTCCAACCGTTATCAATTTTTGCTACTACCAGTGTTCATTGTTATTTTCATGCCCATACAAAGAAGAACCGGAAAGATGAGCAACAGCGACCATCGAGGGTGGTGACGAGTTTTTCGACGGGAGTGGGATGCTGCAAGGTGCATCGACGCAGGGGCGCCACGGCGCCTTGCCGGAGCGCACGGGCGCGTCAACGGCGTGCAAGTCGCGCGTTGGTTGGCGCAGGAGGGGATTTTTTTTGTTCGTATATGCGTGATGACTGAACAGGTATGGGAAGGCATCTCCACGGGATCAGACGGCCCTGGTTCGGCCAATCGAACGGCTGACATCGGACCGGCGCCTAGTACTGGCCTTTAACAAAAGAAAAGCATGATTCGGCTGCCGAGCTCACATGCTCCCTTGCGTGAATAAAATAAAATAAAAAATACTACACCCTCCGTCTCAAAATGTAAGATGTTCTACGGAAGTAGAAAAATTCAAAACATCTGAATTTTTTGGCATGAAATATGTTCGAGTGCGTGATGTCCATGTCAAATTTGGTGGGGTTTAGACATTTAACAAACGAAAGCAAAATTCTGGTCTCTGAGAAAGTTTACTGTCGGAACATGATGAAATTTTTGCGTGGACATCACACATTTGAGTGTCTTGGATGATAAAGCATTTATATATTTTTTAAATCTTTCTGTCGGAACACGATGAAATTTTTGCGTGGACATCACATATTTGAGTGCCTTGGATGATAAAACATTTATATTTTTTAAAAATCTTTTTTGAATTTACTGTTCAAGCAGTTTCTTGTGCATTCAGGGAATAGTACTCGACTCTATGGAAGGCAGCATAAACTGAACCAGCACGGCCGGCATTAATTATGATCAATTACGCAATACAAACTCTTTCCGATTCGGTAGTCGAGCGTGTTCAAGGCCAAAATGTTCTAGTACTATTATTAGTAATCACCACAACCCTATCTAGGATAAGTGTATACTAGCACTCGCACGGCTCATCATACATGCCGTGTAAACCGATTCCGACATAATAAAAAAAGGAACAAGCAGAGAGCTTGGGATAGCACCCGCGTATGCACTTGACATCGACCCTGATGGATTCCCACGATGCGGATTCTCACTTCTGCTGGCCAGCCTCGACGGGTTCCACCACCTCGGCTTCAAGCGGCTCAGGTTCAGAGCTACTAGGTGAAGCAGGCTGCTGGCTTGGCTGGGCAGGTTGGGGCTGCGACGCCCACTTGCCCGCCATAGCTGTGCTCATCATGTCATAGATCTTCCCGCTCAGGTCAGTTGGGTTATCAGGCTGCATCATATCATAACATGGGCATTATTATTTTTATTTTGAGAAACGCACACACCCTACCCCTAACAATAATTATGTGAAACAAAAGGCAAGGTTCAGAAGAAAACATGCAGTATGTTTCCTTGACTGTGATATGAGATATACTCCCTCTGTTCCTAAATACTCCGTCCGTCCCAAAATAACTGTCTCAAGCTTAGTACAAAGTTGAGACACTTTTGGGACAGAGGGAGTATAAGACGTTTTGGCAGTTCAATTTGGGAACAGAGGGGAGTAGATGACAAGGCAGATGGGTGTACTCACCGTAAAGCCGCTAGAAATCATTGAAGTTTCAAAGAGGATGTCGATTGCCTTTAGAGCTTCTGGGTCGTCAGGGTTGATTCTGCACGCAGCCTGCGTTGCCAAGAAATAATCATTACAACCAACACTGTATAGGGATCCTCAAATCAGAGAACTACCATTGAAGATTAGCTACCAGCATCCAACATATTTAATTCGTAGCACAGTACAAGGGTTGTGTAGGCCTCTAGATCAACAGAGACAATGTGAAAGGAAATCATGCTCTGGATTATCTCATGATTATCTCAGATGGATGAACACTTACATTCAATCGCTTGATTATCTCATGCTCTGGATTTATTTCAAATACTTTCCTGGAACGCATGAAATCCAGAGAAGACGTATCACCTATAGACTGCGCCCTCATTAACCTGAGGAACAATATCAAGATATTAATGACAACTTTGTATAGCGAGTTAACAACTGAGGAAATAAGTGAAGTAGAGTCCAACCTTTCCATATTGGCTGACCAACCAAACTTGGCTGCAACTAGAACACATGGTGATGAGCTGAGACGGTTGGATACATCAACTCGAGCAACCCTCTCACCCAAACGTTTCTTGATCCAGTCACAGGTTTGACTGTATTCCTGCTTCATTTCCTTTTCTCTTTCCTCATTCTTATCACCTAGGTTATATTTGCAGGCCACAATCAGAAACTAGGAGCACAAAACTACGATAAATGAATATTATGCTCTCAACTCTGCAAAGCAATATGCAGCCTAAAATAGAAAAGGTGCCTGATAAAAGATAACATTTTAGCTGACTGTGAAATCAGCCTCTAATAGGTGACATCTAGTTCGCTTCACGCTTTGTCAATTAATGAGAAAGGTAAACTGATAAACCATGGCGATTAGTGGAGAGTAAAACAGTGAAGGGAGAAGTTCCTCATGCTCTGCAACTTCTATTCAAAATTCAACTCATCAAAAGAGAAAAACATGCCTGGTACAAGTGAGCACTTAGCTGATTGTATAAAATCAATCTCTACTTGGTGACATCTAATTCACTTTACTTTTTTTGTTGAGCGGTCAATGACTAGGAGAGTTTCCTACAGCCTTTTAAATTATAAAGAAAGAAAAAGAGTCTTACAAATTACATTTTCTACAGCATATACACATTGGTAGGCCTTTGGCCAGACCAAGAAGGATAATTCACTTTACATTAATATATACTAAGCTCCACAACTTCTGTTTTCAAAATTCAATTCAGTAAGCAGTAAAAGGATGTTAAGAAACTATGTTCTTATATTTACATGCATACCTAGGTCCAGGTCTTCCTTGCTAATATCCACGAAACTCTTATCCTTGTAGGAGTTCAGATTTGTGAGAGACACTTCATCCATAGGGTCAATCAAAAGTAAAACCTACAAAATAAAGCACATGATAGTAAGGTTAAAACTGGCATAGAATAATTGACTTTCTGGTAAGAAAAATAACTCTTCTCTCTTCTGCAGTATAAGCAGTCTAGAAGAATCATTCATAATGTTTCACGGCATGATGCAAAAAATACAGCTGTCCCAACCAGGCATTAATTAAGCATGTTTGTCTGAATAGCAAGTGAAAATATAAGAGACCTCAACTCATGAAAAACATGTTTGTTCAAACAGTGGACAAAAATATGTGACGTCTCAGCCAACTATCAAGGCAAAGTTTGACAGGAAAGATGCATCCGAGGACATGAGACCGAGAGGGAACATTTAAATAAAGACATAAACGAAGTTATCATCTACTCCCTCCGTTCCTAAATATAAGCCTTTTTAGAGATTCCAATATGGACTACATACGGAGCAAAATGAGTAAATCTACACTCTAAAAAAACTCTATATACATCTGTATTACTCCGTATTGGAATCTCTAAAAAGTCCTATATTTAGAAACTGAGGGAGTATTTGTAGAAGCAATGGTCTATCATCAGTAGTTCAGTACATACCTCATAACCCATTTCATTGAGCTTCTCTAAGAAAGGAGCATTTTTGGCACTGCTCAAACTATCTCCAGCAATGTAATAAATGGCCTTCTGCTCTGGTTTCATACTCTCCACATATTCATCCAAGCTAATTAATTCCTCATTGCTCTGAGAAGAAAAGAAACGGAGCAAAGGAGCAATTCTCTTGTGATTTTCCTTGTCTTCCATGCAACCGAGCTTCAAAAATTTGCCGTAGTTCTCCCAGAATGCTTCATAGTCCTACAGTAAGCCTTCAGATGAGAATGCAAATAGAAAGACCAAGAAACCCTGCTACGAAGGAAATGAAAGCGCTTACATCTCTGTTTTCACTACAAGAAATGCCGAGTATCATATCAAAGGCCTTCCGCACCAATCTCTTTCTCATTATACGCACCTATACCAAAATCAGAAACAAAGGAATCAAAATTCAGGAGCTCAGTATTGAAATGCACAAAAACAGTAGAAATACCCCCACAAAGAACTTACAATTCGACTCTCTTGAAGGATCTCACGAGAAACATTTAGGGGAAGGTCATTTGAGTCAACAACACCCTTCACAAAGCTCAGGTATCTTGGGAACTGGTGAGTCACAAAGCTCAGTTATCAAATTGACAAGTTAAAAGTTTTACAAAGAACCATGAAGAGACAGCTAAGCAAGTATCAAGCATACCAGTTCTCCATCAAAGTCGTCTGATATGAACACCCGCTTGACATAAAGCCTGATATTTTTAGTCTTCCTATCAGTTATGTCCTCTTTCTTTGTAGCAGGCACATACAGAATTGACCTGAATTCTACTTCACCCTGCATCAAATTTGATCAAGAAACAGTTTGCTTGAATGTGAGTTGTGAAGATCCTTATCAGGCTACTTCACCCTGCATCACATTACCAATCGCACTACCATTTTCACATAGAGTTTATTATTGCCTATCGGAAGACTATGTTACAGAAACAGCAGAGCAACTATAATGTCAAATAACATCCATGTAGGTAGCTGAATTTTCGTAATTACATGCTACAAAATTATGACTTTTTTTCTATATATTTATTGGCATATCTCTTTCAACAAAGACATGGTTCATAGATGAATGCTTCTGCAAGTCTTTGCAATTGGAGTATGTAAAAAATGAAAAAAATTAAGTAGCATTTGTTGATCAACTGTGTATTATTTAGATTGCACATATTATCTAGGCAAAAGCAACTGCAGATATCATGTGATGCACCAACCATGTGTTGAATCAACAAAAGCAACAGAAAGGCAAAGGAATATACCTCTGTAGTGAAGTGTGAGGAGGCCAAGGGATCCAAATACTCGTTGAAGGTCTTCTTGTAAAATTCGTTGTACTCCTCAGTTGATACCTCCTTAGGAGTCCGAAGCTGGCAACAACACAACAACAGGAATAATTTCAGCCTCTCTCAGAAGAAAAATTGGAAGTGAAAAAACGTAGTTATCATTTATCAACAAGACAAGCAGCACAATAAACAGTCCCAAAGTTCTCACCCAAATAGGTTGTGTTTCATTTGTAAGCTCCCAGTCCCAATACTTCTCCACAACGGTTTTTGTCTTTTTCTTAACCTGTTAACATCGCAATATTACAAATTATCAACATGTAAGAATGAAGCACAATTTGGTCAACAGAATATGGCTCAAAGGAAAGCAGTGCAAAATGACTTCTTTTTTACGGTTTATTACAATGTTACCTCTTTTTTGGGTTCACCGTCACCACCTGTTTTAACTTCAGCAGGATCCTCGTCAACCTCAACCTAGATAATCAATGAATGTCTTGCATAAGCAAGGTTCCACTTTAATAACCACAAAGAGCTAGAAGGATTAGTCACCTCTTTTGTGAAGCCCTTCTCTTGCCAAGTGTAAATTGGGAAGGAAACAAACTGAGAGTAATTCTTCAGAAGTTTTTGGATCCTCTCAGGGTGAGCAAAACCCTTGTCATCCCGCTGAAACAAAGCATAGTACATATTTCAAATGGGGCATACAGTAAAAATTTAAATCATAAAATAAAAGCAAACGGACCTTCAGGTAAAGTGTAAGACGAGTTCCCCTAGGAATGAGCTTCTCTGGATCTTTCTCTTCTCGAATGGTGTAGGAATTAGATTCTGCTTCTGCTTCCCAAACATATTGTTTTTCTGATTTTGGGCTCTTTGTTGACACAGCAACCTAATATACAGAGTAGCAGAAAAATACAGGAAACGTTCAGCAAAAGAAAAAGAAACACTATCTCACAACCAGAGTGTCAAATACAACCATGATAACATAACACAGTACCTTGTCTGAAACAAGAAATGCCGAATAGAAACCAACACCAAATTGGCCAATCAAGTTGCTATCAACATTAGCTTCCTGGCTCTCCTGTTGTACAATAAGCATAAGTCATAAATATAGAAGGATTTGGAAGATAGACAAGAGGAGAATGAAATCTGCAATTAGATCACACCTTCAATGTCTTCAGGAATTTGGCAGTTCCACTGCTTGCGATAGTTCCAAGAGAATCAACAAGTTCTTGCCTCGTCATACCAATCCCAGAATCACTGGAAAGAAAGTGCAGGTCACGATGCAAATCATTTCCCAATAAGAAAATATACAGCTGGTCACCATCAAGTAACATGTGCTTACGTAATCGTTATTATTCCATTGTCCTTGTCTGTTTGGATGCGAATGTCAAGTTCAGGGCCATCCTTAAGAAGATCAGGATCAGTGACACTCAGATAGCGCAATTTGTCAAGTGCATCACTTGCATTGCTGCAGGTACAAGAAAAGAAAGGCGAAATTAGGCTGAGCAACTAGACTGAAGTTTTGTGGCACTCATTAAGCCCTGACTGGGAAAAACAATTGCCAAAATGAAGTTAATGCAATATCATGGCGAGGAACAAGTGTCAATAAAACAAAACAAATAAAGAGTGAATTTGGAGATAACTACTGCTATTTCTAAAAATGAAAAATTTATGTTGTGAATTGTTGCCCACCTAACCAGCTCCCGGAGAAACACTTCCTTGTTGCTATACAAGCTGTGCACAATCAAATCCATGAGCCTATTGACCTGCCGAGCACAAATTGTTCCCCATCATATTCATGATGCAAACATTGGTAAAGATTAGCACGCAACCATACAAAAAGAAAGTCATAGGTACCTCAGCCTGATACTCAAACTTCTCGGCAGGTGGCGCGTCAGATGAATCAACTGCTGCAGCACTCGATTCATACCGTCTCCCAACAAGGGCACTCTCCCTCAGCTTGAGGGACGACAAGCTTTCAACTCCATTAAGCTTGGGAGCTGCAAGCACAGAGAGCAACCTCTTCCCTCCAAGCCGAGAGACACCAGGGTCTGGGTTTGTCACCTGAAATTGAGAAGACACAGCAAACATCACAAAGCCGCTCGTGTTGTAGAGTAATGTACCAATAAATCAGAAGAACAAAATCACACCAGACCTAGCAATTGCACATTTCTTCTCGCAATAAAATACTATCAGCAATCGGTACACAAATGACATACTGAACAGGAAATCAGATCAACCCAAACCTCAACTCACTCACAGACACAAATTAATACATAACCCATCAATCAATCAAAACACAGCCCCCAATTTGGGGGCAATGACTGATTCGCAACACCTAATGTAAAAACACGCACCGATTCAAGCCCACCACGAGCTCCTACTTTGCAATCAACCAAACAGGAAACAGCGGAGTACACTACGTACCATACAGTCAATGTCGCACATACGTACCGAACGCGGCGGGGCCGAGGGGGAGAGGGAGGGGGAGGGGGAGGCGGCGGCGGCGGCGGCGTCTCCGGAGACCGCGAAGGCGGCGGCGTGGCGGCGGGCTGCGGCGCCGGCGCAGAGGGATCGCCTTGAGGCCCCGAGCATCTCCGCTGCGCTCTGCTCGTTCTCCTCCCAGGCGAGGGCGAGAGATGTGGGCTGGAGGCGCGCTTGCGCAGGTGGGCCGACCGAGGAAGACGACGATGCGAGGGTTTTGGAAGAGGGGTAGGGTTTTGTGGGGGCGACCAGAGGCAGAGGGGATGAGGCGTATAAATAGGGTGCGCCTTGCGGATCAAGAAGGAGGGAGTGCGCTTCGCTGGCACCGTGGTCCCGGGCTGTCGGTGAGAGAGTGGGGAAGGGGGCTTGGGTTTGCTCGGTGGTGTTAGCGTTTTGGGAGAAGGTTCTGGAGCAGGGCCCCGGAGTAACGCTATGTGCACCGGTGTGGATAGTCTGTGTATCATACAAGGAGGTTGACATGTGGGGCCAGTGGGTGCATGGTTGTGGGTGGCCCACGACCAGGTGGGCACTTTGCTTTGCAGCGTCCGTTCCGTTGCAGAAATTTCCAGCCTCCTGAGATGGTCCACCTGTTTCTGACCTGTGAGACGTGGTGGAGATTTGAACACCGTTGGTAAGAAGGTTCCGGAAACCAGGGTTGCCATGAGGGCGGGGCTTGCATGCTCCCTCCCTCGTGCTCTCATCCTTGCTCCTACGCCACATTTTACATCCAACGGGCTCTTTAATTTTGTTTCCGTGTTTCTTTTTTTTCCGGTCTGTATTTTTTTTGAACATCAATACAGACGCAAGCGCTCATACATACGCGCATACACTCACCCCTATAAACGTACACACGCACACCCTACCCCTATGAGCACCTCCGAAAGACTGAGCCGACATGTCATCTTGAAATTTACGAAGTCACCATAGGCACCTCGCCGTCGACGGGAACGTTTCCTCCCACTGAAAGTGCATCGCCGGAAATCCTGAAATAAATCCAGAAATAATGCGAGCATCAAGACTTGAACCCTGATGGGCTGGGGATACCATTGTCCCTCTAACCATCCAACCACAGGCTAGTTCGCTCGGTCTGCACTGCTTGGCAGGCTCATGCGAAAGGGAAAGAAGGAAATACGTATGGAGGAGAGCAGGAAATACCGGGGCGTCTAGTTTTTCTTTGACTAAAGAAATATACACAAAGATTCTAAAAAAGAATGCACAAAGAGGATATTGGATGTAAAATGTGTGGTAGGGAGCATGGAAGGGACGAGGGAGGGGCATGCAAGCCCCATCTTATCTAGCCAATTTAATTCTTAAAAAATTGAGGCAAAAGACAATTTTATTTCGATGTAAAGTTGCAGTCTGTTAGTACAAACTTAGAAACGCCATCTGAAACATGGAGCAACCAACAAGCGGTGCGACCTCCAGAACGATCGATATTAGCTTGACTATCAGTTACCCTATTTTGATCACCGGCTAACTTGCTGGGAGACGCATGATCTCAGCCATCGGGTGTCAAAAAACATATCGATCGAGCGAGTTGTTTGTCAAAGCAACAAATGGCACAAGCATTGTCAGACTCTATCACAATGGGAGAGTCCAACATTTGGATTGCTCGGGCCAATCCCTCCACAGCTGCACCAAGTTTTGCCTCCAAAGCATCATTACAATTGATAAGTGCCTAAAAGTTGCAAATATGATTGAACCTTTAGAATCTCTGAAGACCATGCTAGTGCATGCTTCTTTGAATTCTTTAACAAAGGATCTGTCGGTATATAAGGCCACCCAACCAGGAAGTGGGGGAGGCCATGGAAGTAATGCTTCTCTGGTGTGGCTGCAGATCCAAGATGGCATGAAACTACAAAAAAAAAGCTTCTATATACCTCCATTGGTGGCATCTCTTTCGCATGAACCATGTCCGTCCTTAAATTCCATATTTGCCAAATCAACATAATGATCATCGCACGAACCTCGTCTGTCACATCTCATAGTAAATGTAGTGGTCACTCATCATCGGTACATACAAGTTTTTCTTTCGACGGAAGGGCCAATCCTTCCGCATTTCTTCCCAAAGTTTAGAAGCATGCAACCATGTGGTAAGGGCGTTGTTGGGGATATAACTATTGAGTATAACCCGCCCAGGAGGGGCCGGGTTATGCTCATGGAGGTTTACCATTACGATGCCCATGAAGATGTTAAAGATGGCGGTTCACGAAGCAGACCTGCAAGGGCCTGAAGCCCAGAGGCAACTTAAGGCCCAATAAGTGTAAACCGCCATGTATGTATGACTTGTATGATAAGGCATGTACAGTTAGACACCAAGTCGGACACGTTGTTTATGTGCCGACCGGGATTCTGTGAGCCGCCGGGCGTCTACCTATATAAAGGGACGATCCGGCAGCAACTTGGGACAAGAAACAAGATAGATCGAAAGCTAGGTCAAGCGTATTCGCTCCCTAGTAATCGAGACATAAGCAATACCACCTCAAACTGGATTAGGCCTTTACCTTCATCGCAAGGGGTCGAACCAGTATAAACTCTTGTGTCCTTTGTCCCGTTTAACCCCTTTAAGCTAACCTAGTTGCGATGGCTCCATGACTAAGTCCTCACACTAGGACATCTGCCGTGACAATTCCACGACAGTTGGCGCCCACCGTGGGGCCAGCGCACGGTGGTTTCGAGTTCTTGAAGGGCAGCTTTGAAGGGATCAAGGGATACGCTGTGGGCTGGATGACCAAGAGTTGTCGCGGCAAGCTCTACATCGACGATGCAGGATGGGGCCCCGAGGCCGACTCAATTGAGTACGGGTACCGGGTCCCCTTCGGCAGCATCCACGTCTCCATTTGCAAGATCGGCGAGCCGGGCCCTGAGTCGGACATCTGCACCAACATCATCGAGACGGCTCAGCGTGCACGACCCGCCCGAGTTCAGCCTGCCGTGAAGCGTGCCTTCGTGGGATTCATTCATGGGGCAGAATCTGAGGATAGATCTGTATCTGGTGGTAAGACGGTCGTCTACTCTGATGGTGAGTCGTCCACTGGTGAGACCGAGTCGTTGTATCAACTGCAAGACGGCCGGCATGGGGGCTATTCCGATGGCGACAGTATTCCGGACCCCTATGAGCCACCGAATAGGGTTGCTATCTTCATGGCCGATACACAGCCAGTGCAGAATTCTTCAACTACGACAGCAATAATCTCTGGGTCAGCAACGGCAACGGCTGCCGGGGCAGGAGGCCCTGTGCGCCCGCCGGCTCAGGTCTTAACCGACTTGCTATACAAACTGACAACATTGTTAACATTGGTGGTTAACCCAGCCGATCAAGATCAGCATTTTTAACACGAAGGTTGAAAAATTGCGTGATGAGATAGCATAGGCCAAGGAGGAGCTGAACACAGAGAATGCCAGGATGGCCGCGGAGCGGGCTACTTTGGATGCTCAGGCGCAGCGGATTCAGTCAGAATCTTTCCGGCTCATGATGGATCAAAACGCTTCAAACGAAGTCACGAGGAGGAGGCATCAAACTCGTCTATCTTCAGTTTACGAGGCGAGAAATCTCTTTAACACGCCTGGGGTAGGGACCAGTAACCCGCCGGCGGTAAACCGGGTTGAAGCACCTGGGACTAGAACGCCGGCCCAGCCGTGCACGACAGAGCCGCCCCGGTTGAATATGACTCCGCCTCGGCATGTGCCGACACCGCCGGGTCATTATTCTAACCCTTTGGATAATATGATAGTTGCGCAACGCGACTGGCAGCCCTACCGGTTGAAGGTGAATCGCCAGCGGCGATGGAGATACGACGAGCCAGAGAATTGCTTCAGACGGCTGTGGCCCAGCAGGCGGCTTATTCTTACAATCGTGAGAGGATTCATTCGACCCCTCGCCCAAGCCGAAGTTATAGCAGGCACATGGACTACGCGGCGGTATCAAGCAGTGAACGTCGCAACCCGCCCCATGGACATGACCTGGCGCGCGGTGGTGTTAATACTCAGGCCCTCATGGATCAGGATAAAGCACGCCGGCAGGCTGAGCTAGCGGCTCAGCACGCGGCCCGTTAACAATCTCCGGTTTATCCAACGGCTTCGGTGGAGGCATGCATGACCTCTAGAACCACGGGCATACCATGTTTAGTGTCGGCTCTTCGTAATGAGCGTCTGCCCAAGGATTTCAAAGGACCTCGTAAAGTGCCTAACTATACAGCTGACTTACCCCCTGAGGCGTGGATTGAGAGTTACGAGATGGCCATGGAGTTGTTGGAGGTCAGCGCTGCTACGTGTGCCAAATACTTCACCATGATGTTGGATGGGACAACCTGTACTTGGTTAAAAGGGTTGCCTGCCAATTCCATTAGGTCGCGGGCTGAGTTAAAAACTCGGTTTATTCAGAATTTTAAAGATACGTGCAAGCAGCCCATGTCGATTGTGGATCTGGATGCCTGCGCCCAAGAAGAGGGTGAGTCAACAACCCATTGGGTACGCCGGGTCAAAGCTATCTTGCACTCATCGGATAGCTTCAATGCCGGCTCAGCAGTCCTAATGTTAGAGAAGAATTGTCGTTTTTGCCCCTTAAACAGAAGCTAGGGTGGCTCAAGCGCCACTGCAATGACATGGGGGAGCTGATGGCGGCTCTAATTAAATATGCCGATTCTGATAGTACCAAGGACCCCGAGTCTGATGATGAAAATACGAGAAAGGAAAAAAAGAGTGACAACACCAAGGGCGAGCGTCATAACCCGGCGAGTCGGGAGGGCAATGGTAAGCGCAAGGCCTATAATAATTCAGATTTTGTGGCCAATACCAACATGCAAAATAATGGTCAACGTCGTAAGGGAAAGGCACCCCCTCGGGCAAGAGGGTCAGGTATCAATCTTGAGCAGATGTTGAATCAGCCTTGCCCAAAGCATGGTACGAAGGAAAGGCCGTCTGGTCACCTTTGGAAGGTCTGGCACATTATGAAGGAGTTCAAAAATTCTGATTTGTTCCAAAACAATCATGGGTCGGGCGGTGGCTCAGGTTCCGGCCCTCATGGTCCGGGTCATGGAAGTGGCGGTTCAAGCTCCGGTTTTCAAAGCCAATGCCATCAGGGTGGTTACAACCAGCAGAATAATCAGGGGAATCAGCAGCAGCAACAGTCCGGTTGTCAGCATAATCCACAGAGTTGAACAGAGGGCAATACCGCGTCCTCACAATGAGTCTCTGCAAGTGGGATCAGAAGCTCCATAAAGGGGTTGTGAATGCTGTTGAGCCAGCGGTCCCTCGTTACTTGCAATGGTCTGAGCAGCCCATTGTGTGGAGTCGAGAGGATCAGCCGCCCCGTGTTGATAATCCAGGTCACTTGGCTTTGGTGGTGGCGCCTCAGGTTGGAGGATACAAGTTCACCAAGGTACTTATGGATGGACGTAGCAGCATTAATATCCTTTACTATGATACTTTCCGTCGTATGGGGTTGACTGACAAAAATCTTAAGCCGCCCAATATTGTTTTCCATGGAGTGGTGCCTAGTGAGTCGGCATATCCGGTTGGCAAGATTGCTTTGGAAGCGGCCTTTGGGGATGAACATGATTCGAGGGCCGAGACGTTAACCTTTGAAGTGGTCAAGATTCAGAGACCGTATCACGCTCTGTTGGGCCGGCCGGCTTATGCCAAGTTCATGGCACAACCTTGTTATGTTTATCTACAACTCAAGATGCCAAGTTATAAGGGGACCATCACAGTGCATGTTAGCCGGAAGATAGCTTTGGAGTGTGAGGAAGGTGATGCTGCTTACGCTGAGTCTGTGTGCGCGACAAAAGAGTTGAAGTTTTACAAAGACAATGTTGACCCGGCGGATATGACATCTTTGAAAAAGCCAACTATGGAGCATGACCCGACGTTGAAGTTTAAGTCGGCAGATGACACTAAGCTAGTTGGCTTTGTTCCTGGCGATGTATCCAAGCAGTTCAGCATCAGTGCTAATCTGGATCCGAAATAGGAAAGCGCGCTCATCGAGTTCATCTGTGAGAACCGGGACATCTTTGCATGGAAACCTTCTGATATGCCAGGTGACGAGGATACATACTTGGGGTAGGGTCATAGGCCTGACCTGTACGTCCTACCCAAGGTCATTACCCAAGAAGGCAAGAAGGTCAAGAGACACCATGAGACCCCCGGTCGAAGATGTCGAGTGCAATCCACTCGACATCATGTCACTTGGGAGTATCCTTACCTATTGTCACTCGACCAACAAGAGAATCACTCGACCTCCTGAAGACCAGGAGTTACTCAGCGTGCTACGGACACTCATTCACTCCGTAGTCTTTAAGGTCATTAACAACGCTTAAGGCTGGCGTTACCAGTAATGCCAGCACTTTATGTACATTAACTCCCTTGTAATGGAGGGCGGGAGAGGTCCTGGCGAACTCTATATAAGCCACCCTCCTCCTCTAGCACAAGGGTTCACACCCCCTGTAACATCACACATATAATCCAATCGACCACCAAGACGTAGGGCTGTTACTTCCTCCACGAAGGGCCTGAACTCGTAAAACCCGTGTGTACACCTTCGCCATAGCTGAGATCTTGCCTCTCCATACTTACCCCCCTTTCTACTGTCAGTCTTAGAACCACGGCAGTTGGCGCCCCACCTTGGGGCAGGTGTCTTAGCGACTTATTGGTGAAGTTGCAAGTTTTTCCGATCATCATCATGGTTTCCGGCGGCGAGTTGGTTGAGGGCCGCGAGATCCGTCTCGGCACGCTTATTTTCGTCGCCGACGACTCGGCGTGGCTTCAAGAAGCTCCGCTTGACGTTGAGGCGCTTCCCGTCCGAGGGGCGACGCACTTTCGCGTGTGCGTTCGCGGTGTCCTTCTTCGGCAGCCGTCGACCCAGTATCAGTCGGCTCCGACGATGTCTTCCATCCCTGCTGTGCGCCGCCGCAAGCGATCCGGTCGATCACGGCTTCAGCGGCGGGTGAAACACGCGGTGGCTCGACGTTCGGCCACCCGTCAAGTCGCGGCAATCGAGCCCGACGAAACTCTCCATGGCCTGTTCGATCTGTCGACTGGCTCCGCGGAGACTGCATCTGAGTGCGATAGCAGCGATCCTACGGCTGAAGTCCTGATCGTTGATGGTCCGCGAGGCCCACCTGGCTTTCGCCGCGAGGACGGCGAAGATGCTGGCGGCGATCCGTCATGGGTCCACGAGGAGTATCATTTTGAATCTATTTCTTCGCAGCAGAGGGAGGAACTTCGTCGATGCAACATGGATGCACTCCACACGCCCATCATTGGAGAAACTCGTGAGGCTCGAGCCTTGGAGGAGGCGCGCTTGGCTAATTTGGCTGAGCGCACTCGACTGGAGAACCTGCAGCGCGCTCTCGACGAGCGAGCTCGGGAGCGGGTCCCTGAGTCCAGTCGACGGCAGCTTTTCCCGCCTCCACCTAAGGTATATCGAACTCCGATTCAGAACCTCATAGCTGCGGCCCGAAATTGCAGAGTCGATCCAACCTTCCTAGTCCGAGGCTGGCTGAGGGTTGGAGCAGATCCGGGCCTTGCTCTGAGCAGTAGGAGAGCAGAATTCTGCAGTGTCTCAATCTTGGAATAGGATCCACAGCAGATCCGTGGTAGCGGATACAGTCTAGTCAGCCCATAGCCCAAGATCGCCCCTGCGGCGTGAAGACCATGGGCAGTATGATCATCAGTTCGACTGCGACAATCGTCGTCGAGTGCCTACACCTCCTCTGAGGAGTGCGTCGTACGTGCCTTGGCAGAACGATGATAGACGTCGTCACAGGGACGAGCGCAGAGCTCCAGTCGACCCAAGAGAGCCAGGCTTCGATGCGAGATCCATTCTCGTCCAAGGCCTGATCGACCGGAATAGAGCGCATAGAGAAGACCCTGGTAGAGATCGTCCGAGTGGCAGCAGATTGCATGTTTCAGGCCCAGAGTGTTTCAGCAGAGCCATCAGGGCAGCAGTGATTCCTCCCAACTTTAGGTTGGCAACCGGAGTCAGTAAGTTCACTGGAGAATCCAAGCCTGAAACCTGGCTTGAGGATTACTGAGTGGCTGTGCAAATTGGAGGCGGAAACGATGAGATAGCGATGAAACATCTCCCTCTTATGTTGGAAGGGTCGGCCGAGCGTGGTTGACTCAGTTGACTCCAGGCAGTATACACAGTTGGGAGGAGCTATCTCGAGTGTTCGTAAGAACTTTTGAGGGCACGTGCAAACGACCAGCAGGGCTGCCCGAGTTGCAGCATTGTGTGCAGAAGCCGAATGAGACTTTGAGAGAATTCATTCAGAGGTGGACCACTTTGCATCACACCGTTGAAAATGTATCAGAGCATCAAGCAGTGTGCGCTTTCAAGGAAGGCGTCAAATACCGAGAGTTGGTCCTGAAATTCGGTCGGACTGGGGATATGACTCTGACCCGGATGATGCAGATAGCCACCCGGTACGCTAACGGGGAAGAAGAGGATCGACTCCGTAGCGGGAAGAGTAAACCAGTCGGCCAAGAGGCCGGTGGGGGTAACTCCAGTCGGAAACAGAAGCGTAAAGCCGAGCCGGCGGCACCCGGTGAGATTGCAGCAGTGGCTTAAGGAAAGTTTAAGGGAAAACCTAAGGGGCCCTGGCCCCCTAAGAAGGTAAAGGATCAAGCAGGAAATGATGTGCTGGATTTGTCGTGTCACATCCACACGAAGGAATATGAAGAAGGTAATCTGATTCACCCAAAGCATACCACTCGACAATGTCGACTCCTGATCCAACAGTTCCGAGAGAAACAACCCAATGAGAAGGAGAAAGAGTCGGACAGAGATAAGGACGAAGAGGAAGACGATGGTTATCCCAAAGTCAATTCCACTCTCATGATTTTGAAGGAAATATGCCCTAGAGGCAATAATAAAGTTATTTTTTATTTCCTCATATCATGATAAATGTTTATTATTCATGCTATAATTGTATTAACCGGAAACATGATACATGTGTGAATACATAGACAATAATAAAGTCACTAGTATGCCTCTACTTGACTAGCTCATTAATCAAAGATGGTTATGTTTCCTAACCATAGACATGTGTTGTCATTTGATTAACGGGATCACATCATTAGGAGAATGATGTGATTGACATGACCCATTCCGTTAGCCTAGCACTTGATCATTTTAGTATACTGCTATTGCTTTCTTCATGACTTATACAAAGTTCCTGCAACTATGAGATTATGCAACTCCCGTTTACCAGAGGAACACTTTGTGTGCTACCAAACGTCACAACGTAACTGGGTGATTATAAAGGTGCTCTATAGGTGTCTCCAAAGGTACATGTTGGGTTGGCATAATTCGAGATTAGGTTTTGTCACTCCGATTGTCGGAGAGGTATCTCTGGGCCCTCTCGGTAATACTCATCACATAAGCCTTGCAAGCATCGTAACTAATGAGTTAGTTATAAGATGATGTATTACAGAACGAGTAAAGAGACTTGCCGGTAACGAGATTGAACTAGGTATTGGATACCGACGATCAAATCTCGGGCAAGTAACATACCGATGACAAAGGGAACAACGTATGTTGTTATGCGGTTTGACCGATAAAGATCTTCGTAGAATATGTAGGAACCAATACGGGCATCCAGGTCCCTCTATTGGTTATTGACCGAGAATGGTTCTAGGTCATGTCTACATAGTTCTCGAACCCGTAGGGTCCGCACGCTTAACGTTACGATGACAGTTTTATTATGAGTTTATAAGTTTTGATGTACCAAAGTTTGTTCGGAGTCCCGGATGTGATCACGGACATGACGAGGAGTCTCGAAATGGTCGAGACATAAAGATTGATATATTGGACGACTATATTCGGACACCGGAAAGGTTCCGGGTGATTTCGGAGAAAACCGGAGTGCCGG
>NC_041389.1:153554169-153560964 GCF_002162155.2 Triticum dicoccoides
GAGTAGGAAAGGAGGAGTCTTACTCCTACTAGGAGGAGGATTCCTCCTCCCTTGGCGCGCCCAAAGGGGCCGGCCGGCCTCCCCCCTCCCTCCTTTATATACGGGGGCAGGGGGCACCCCATAGACACACAAGTTGATCTACGGATTGTTCCTTAGCCGTGTGCGGTGCCCCCTTCCACCATATTCCACCTCGGTCATATCGTCACGAAGCTTAGGTGAAGCCCTGCGCCGGTAGAACATCAACATCGTCACCACGCCGTCGTGCTGATGGAACTCATCTCCGGAGCTCGGCTGGATCGGAGGCCGGAGATCGTCATCGAGCTGAACGTGTGCTGAACTCGGAGGCCCCGTACGTTCGGTGCTTGGATCGGTCGGATCGTGAAGACGTACGACTACATCAACCGCGTTGTCATAACGCTTCCGCTAACGGTCTACGAGGGTACGTGGACATACACTCTCCCCTCTCGTTGCTATGCCATCACCATGATCTTGCGTGTGCGTAGGAATTTTTTTGAAATTACTACGTTACCCAACAGTGGCATCAGAGCCTAGGTTTTATGCGTTGATGTTATATGCACGAGTAGAACACAAGTGAGTTGTGGGCGATACAAGTCATACTGCTTACCAGCATGTCATACTTTGGTTCGGCGGTATTGTGAGATGAAGCGGCCCGGACCGACATTACGCGTACGCTTACGCGAGACTGGTTTCACCGCTACGAGCACTCGTGCTTAAAGGTGACTGGCGGGTGTCTGTCTCTCTCACTTTAGCTGAATCGAGTGTGGCTATGCCCGGTCCTTGCGAAGGTTAAAACAGCACCAACTTGACGAACTATCGTTGTGGTTTTTGATGCGTAGGTAAGAACGGTTCTTGCTAAGCCCGTAGCAGCCACGTAAAATTTGCAACAACAAAGTAGAGGACGTCTAACTTGTTTTTGCAGGGCATGCTGTGATGTGATATGGCCAAGACATGATGCTATATTTTATTGTATGAAATGATCATGTTTTGTAACCGAAGTTATCGGCAACTGGCAGGAGCCATATGGTTGTCGCTTTATTGTATGAAATGCAAACGCCCTGTAATTGCTTTACTTTATCACTAAGCGGTAGCGATAGTCGTAGAAGCAATAGATGGCGTAAACGACAATGATGCTACGATGGAGATCAAGGTGTCGCGCCGATGACGATGGTGATCACGATGGTGCTTCGAAGATGGAGATCACAAGCACAAGATGATGATGGCCATATCATATCACTTATATTGATTGCATGTGATGTTTATCCTTTATGCATCTTATCTTGCTTTGATTGACGGTAGCATTTTAAGATGATCTCTCACTAAAATTATCAAGAAGTGTTCTCCCTGAGTATGCACCGTTGCCAAAGTTCGTCGTGCCCAGACACCACGTGATGATCGGGTGTGATAAGCTCTACGTCCGTCTACAACGGGTGCAAGCCAGTTTTGCACACGCGGAATACTCAGGTTAAACTTGACGAGCCTAGCATATGCAGATATGGCCTCGGAACACGGAGACCGAAAGGTCGAGCGTGAATCATATAGTAGATATGATCAACATAGTGATGTTCACCATTGAAAACTACTCCATCTCACGTGATGATCGGTTATGGTTTAGTTGATTTGGATCACGTAATCACTTAGATGACTAGAGAGATGTCTGTCTAAGTGGGAGTTCTTAAGTAATATGATTAATTGAACTTAAATTTATCATGAACTTAGTACCTGATAGTATCTTGCTTGTCTATGTTTGTTTGTAGATAGATGGCTCGTGCTGTTGTTCCGTTGAATTTTAATGCGTTCCTTGAGAAAGCAAAGTTGAAAGATGATGGTAGCAATTACACGGACTGGGTCCGTAACCTGAGGATTATCCTCATTGCTGCACAGAAAAGTTACGTCCTGGAAGCACCGCTGGGTGCCAGGCCTGCTGCTGATGCAACTGACGACGTTAAGAACGTCTGGCAGAGCAAAGCTGATGACTACTCGATAGTTCAATGTGCCATGCTTTACGGCTTAGAACCGGGTCTTCAACGACGTTTTGAACGTCATGGAGCATATGAGATGTTCCAAGAGTTGAAGTTAATATTTCAAGCAAATGCCCGGATTGAGAGATATGAAGTCTCCAATAAGTTCTATAGCTGCAAGATGGAGGAGAATAGTTCTGTCAGTGAACATATACTCAAAATGTCTGGGTATAATAATCACTTGATTCAACTGGGAGTTAATCTTCCGGATGATAGCGTCATTGACAGAATTCTTCAATCACTGCCACCAAGCTACAAGAGCTTTGTGATGAACTATAATATGCAAGGGATGAACAAGACTATTCCCGAGCTCTTCGCAATGCTAAAAGCCGCGGAGGTAGAAATCAAAAAGGAGCATCAAGTGTTGATGGTCAACAAGACCACTAGTTTCAAGAAAAAGGGCAAAGGGAAGAAGAAGGGGAACTTCAAGAAGAACAGCAAGCAAGTTGCTGCTCAAGAGAAGAAACCCAAGTCTGGACCTAAGCCTGAAACTGAGTGCTTCTACTGCAAGCAGACTGGCCACTGGAAGCAGAACTGCCCCAAGTATTTGGCGGATAAGAAGGATGGCAAAGTAAACAAAGGTATATGTGATATACATGTTATTGATGTGTACCTAACTAGAGCTCGTAGTAGCACCTGTGTATTTGATACTGGTTCTGTTGCTAATATTTGCAACTCGAAACAGGGACTACAGAATAAGCGAGCACTGGCCAAGGACGAGGTGACGATGCGCGTGGGAAACGGTTCCAAAGTCGATGTGATCGCGGTCGGCACGCTACCTCTACATCTACCATCGGGATTAGTTTTAGACCTAAATAATTGTTATTTGGTGCCAGCGTTGAGCATGAACATTATATCTGGATCTTGTTTGATGCGAGACGGTTATTCATTTAAATCAGAGAATAATGGTTGTTCTATTTATATGAGTAATATCTTTTATGGTCATGCACCCTTGAGGAGTGGTCTATTTTTATTGAATCTCGATAGTAGTGATACACATATTCATAGTGTGGAAACCAAAAGATGCAGAGTTGATAACGATAGTGCAACTTATTTGTGGCACTGCCGTTTAGGTCATATCGGTGTAAAGCGCATGAAGAAACTCCATACTGATGGGCTTTTGGAATCACTTGATTATGAATCACTTGGTACTTGCGAACCGTGCCTCATGGGCAAGATGACAAAAACGCCGTTCTCCGGAACTATGGAGCGAGCAACTGATTTGTTGGAAATCATACATACTGATGTTTGTGGTCCAATGAATATTGAGGCTCGCGGCGGGTATCATTATTTTCTCACCTTCACAGATGATTTGAGCAGATATGGGTATATCTACTTGATGAAACACAAGTCTGAAACATTTGAAAAGTTCAAAGAATTTCAGAGTGAAGTGGAAAATCATCGTAACAAGAAATAAAGTTTCTATGATCTGATCGTGGAGGTGAATATTTGAGTTACAAGTTTGGCCTACACTTGAAACAATGTGGAATAGTTTCGCAACTCACGCCACCTGGAACACCACAACGAAATGGTGTGTCCGAACGTCGTAATCGTACTTTACTTGATATGGTGCGATCTATGATGTCTCTTACCGATTTACCGCTATCGTTTTGGGGTTATGCTTTAGAGACGGCCGCATTCACGTTAAATAGGGCACCATCAAAATCCGTTGAGACGACGCCTTATGAACTGTGGTTTGGCAAGAAACCAAAGTTGTCATTTCTTAAAGTTTGGGGCTGCGATGCTTATGTGAAGAAACTTCAACCAGATAAGCTCGAACCCAAATCGGAGAAATGTGTCTTCAGAGGATAACCAAAAGAGACTGTTGGGTACACCTTCTATCACAGATCCGAAGGCAAGACATTCGTTGCTAAGAATGGATCCTTTCTAGAGAAGGAGTTTCTCTCGAAAGAAGTGAGTGGGAGGAAACTAGAACTTGATGAGATAACTATATCTACTCCCTTATTGGAAAGTAGTTCATCACAAGAACCGGTTCCTGTGTCAACTACACCAATTAGTGAGGAAGCTGATGATAATGATCATGAAACTTCAGATCAAGTTTCTACTAAACCTCGTGGGTCTACCAGAGTAAGATCCGCACCAGAGTGGTACGGTAATCCTATTCTGGAAGTCATGTTACTTGACCATGATGAACCTACGAACTATGAGGAAGCGATGATGAGCCCAGATTCCGCAAAATGGCCAGAGGCCATGAAATCTGAGATGGGATCCATGTATGAAAACAAAGTGTGGACTTTGGTTGACTTGCCCGATGATCGGCAAGCCATTGAGAATAAATGGATTTTTAAGAAGAAGACTGACGCTGATGGTAATATAACTGTCTATAAAGCTCGACTTGTTGCAAAAGGTTTTCGACAAGTTCAAGGGGTTGACTACGATGAGACTTTCTCACCCGTAGCGATGCTTAAGTCTGTCCGAATCATGTTAGCTATTGCTGCATTTCATGATTATGAAATTTGGCAAATGGATGTCAAGACTGCATTCTTGAATGGATTTCTAGAAGAAGAGTTGTATATGATACAGCCAGAAGGTTCTGTTGATCCAAAAGGTGCTGACAAAGTGTGCAAGCTCCAGCGTTCCATTTATGGACTGGTGCAAGCATCTCGGAGTTGGAATAAATGCTTTGATGGTGTGATCAAAGCATATGGTTTTATACAGACTTTTGGAGAAGCCTGTATTTACAAGAAAGTGAGTGGGAGCTCTGTAACATTTCTGATTTTATATGTAGATGACATATTATTAATTGGAAATGATATAGAATTTTTGGATAGCATAAAGGGATACTTGAATAAAAGTTTTTCAATGAAAGACCTCGGTGAAGCTGCTTACATATTGGGCATCAAGATCTATAGAGATAGATCAAGACGCTTAATAGGACTTTCACAAAGCACATACCTTGACAAAATTTTGAAAAAGTTCAAAATGGATCAGGCAAAGAAAGGTTTCTTGCCTATGCTACAAGGTGTGAAGTTGAGTCAAACTCAATGCCCGACCACAGCAGAAGATAGAGAGAAAATGAAAAATGTTCCCTATGCTTCAGCCATAGGCTCTATCATGTATGCAATGTTGTGTACGAGACCTGACGTATGCTTAGCAATAAGCTTGGCAGGAAGGTACCAAAGTAATCCAGGAGTGGATCACTGGACAGCGGTCAAGAACATCCTGAAATACCTGAAAAGGACTAAGGATATGTTTCTCGTATATGGAGGTGACAAAGAGCTAGTCGTAAATGGTTACGTCGATGCAAGCTTTGACACTGATCCGGACGATTCTAAATCGCAAACCGGATACGTGTTTTTATTAAATGGTGGAGCTATAAGTTGGTGCAGTTCTAAACAAAGAGTCGTGGCGGGATCTACATGTGAAGCGGAATACATAGCTACTTCGGAAGCAGCAAATGAAGGAGTCTGGATGAAGGAGTTCATTTCCGATCTAGGTGTCATACCTAGTGCATCGGGACCAATGAAGATCTTCTGTGACAATACTGGTGCAATTGCCTTGGCAAAGGAATCCAGATTTCACAAGAGGACCAAGCACATCAAGAGACGCTTCAATTCCATTCGGGACCAAGTCCAAGTGGGAGACATAGAGATTTGCAAGATACACACGGATCTGAATGTTGCAGACCCGTTGACTAAGCCTCTCTCACGAGCAAAACATGATCAGCACCAAGACTCCATGGGTGTTAGAATCATTACTATGTAATCTAGATTATTGACTCTAGTGCAAGTGGGAGACTGAAGGAAATATGCCCTAGAGGCAATAATAAAGTTATTGTTTATTTCCTCATATCACGATAAATGTTTATTATTCATGCTAGAATTGTATTAACCGGAAACATGATACATGTGTGAATACATAGACAATAATAAAGTCACTAGTATGCCTCTACTTGACTAGCTCATTAATCAAAGATGGTTATGTTTCCTAACCATAGACATGTGTTTTCATTTGATTAACGGGATCACATCATTAGGAGAATGATGTGATTGACATGACCCATTCCGTTAGCCTAGCACTTGATTGTTTTAGTATACTGCTATTGCTTTCTTCATGACTTATACAAAGTTCCTGCAACTATGAGATTATGCAACTCCCGTTTACCGGAGGAACACTTTGTGTGCTACCAAACGTCACAACGTAACTGGGTGATTATAAAGGTGCTCTACAGGTGTCTCCAAAGGTACATGTTGGGTTGGCATAATTCGAGATTAGGTTTTGTCACTCCGATTGTCGGAGAGGTATCTCTAGGCCCTCTCGGTAATACTCATCACATAAGCCTTGCAAGCATCGTAACTAATGAGTTAGTTATAAGATGATGTATTACAGAACGAGTAAAGAGACTTGCCGGTAACGAGATTGAACTAGGTATTGGATACCAACGATCAAATCTCGGGCAAGTAACATACCGATGACAAAGGGAACAACGTATGTTGTTATGCGGTTTGACCGATAAAGATCTTCGTAGTATATGTAGGAACCAATATGGGCATCCAGGTCCCTCTATTGGTTATTGACGGAGAATGGTTCTAGGTCATGTCTACATAGTTCTCGAACCCGTAGGGTCCGCACGCTTAACGTTACGATGACAGTTTTATTATGAGTTTATAAGTTTTGATGTACCGAAGTTTGTTCGGAGTCCCGGATGTGATCACGAACATGACGAGGAGTCTCGAAATGGTCGAGACATAAAGATTGATATATTGGACGACTATATTCGGACACCGGAAGTGTT
>NC_041389.1:153561297-153586289 GCF_002162155.2 Triticum dicoccoides
CCCCCCCTTTCCTTCCCCCTCTCCCCCTTCCTTCCCCCTCCTAGTAGGAGTAGGAAAGGAGGAGTCCTACTCCTACTAGGAGGAGGATTCCTCCTCCCTTGGCGCGCCCAAAGGGGCCGGCCGGCCTCCCCCCTCCCTCCTTTATATACGGGGGCAGGGGGCACCCCATAGACACACAAGTTGATCTACGGATCGTTCCTTAGCCGTGTGCGGTGCCCCCTTCCACCATATTCCACCTCGGTCATATCGTCGCAAAGCTTAGGTGAAGCCCTGCGCCGGTAGAACATCAACATCGTCACCACGCCGTCGTGCTGACGGAACTCATCTCCGGAGCTCGGCTGGATCGGAGGCCGGAGATCGTCATCGAGCTGAACGTGTGCTGAACTCGGAGGCCCCGTACGTTCGGTGCTTGGATCGGTCGGATCGTGAAGACGTACGACTACATTAACCACGTTGTCATAACGCTTTCGCTAACGGTCTACGAGGGTACATGGACATACACTCTCCCCTCTCGTTGCTATGCCATCACCATGATCTTGCGTGTGCGTAGGAATTTTTTTGAAATTACTACGTTACCCAACAGATTTTTGCTGATGTTGAGAGCAAGAGTCGGTTGAAGGTTATCAACAGAGAGGTGAATATGGTTGCCCCGGCGACAACGACCACGTACCTGAAATGGTCCCAGACAGTGTGACGCCCGGATAATTAAGCTATAGTAAATCCCTCCTAATGATGCCACATCATCATGATTACTATTGTTAAACTCACGTTGGTTCAAAACCGGTTCAAATTTCAAATTCAAATCAAAGTCCAAAATTAAAATTGCCAAACATGGAAACTAACATGTTCAAAGTGTGGCAAATAATCCCTGGATATTTGTCATGTTGGAACCAACCTCATTTGAGTTCCCAAAGTGCCCCTAGGATTTTATCTTGTGGTCCAACAATAATTAAATTGTCCTTTCCAATTTCTAAAAATGGTTAGCCAACTCCTTCTGACCCCAAACTTTTTATGCAACTTCACTTTGTTCCTATCTATTTTTGTGCAAAGTGCCACATCTAACAAAAATAATTCAGTAGCTCTTTTAAATAGGAAACAGAGGCAAATCAAAAAGAAAAGAAAAGGCCACCCCCTAGTGGGCCTCGTGGCCCAACTGGCCATCCAGCTGGTCGGCCAGGCCGGCCCACTTGAACCACCCACGCCGCCGAGGGGATAAGTCTCCCCCTCGGCTTCGTCCTCGTCAGCCCCAGATATTTTCCCCCCTCGCTCAGCTCTCCCCCTCTCGGTTCTCTCTGCCGGAGCACCGTCGGCGCCGGTGCCGCAGCCTCCACCCCTCCCTCACCACGCCGACGCGTCCAGCGACTCTACTGGCCTCCTCCACGTCGTCTACAAGCCCCGGATGGAGCTTGGGGTCGGCGCATCAAGCGGATCGACGCCTCCCCGACTCATCTTCCTTCTCGAACGCCGCTGCCCTCGTCGTCGTCTCCGGCCACCTCGACCCTCCTCGAGCCCGCTATCGACACCTACAACACCGATGTGAGGCCCCGCTCGTTTTCCCCATCTCCTCACTGTCGAATCCATCGCCGTAGGTCGCCTCCCACACCCCCGCTCCGGCCACCACATGCGGTCTTCGCCCCACACGCGCCCGGTGGCCATGCCCACGCTCACGGCGCGCGCCTCGCCCGAACGCCGCCGCGCCTACGGTCCCGCTCCGTCCCACGGCCCCTCCAGCTCCGGCCCGCCTCCTCTGTCGCGCCACCGCGCCCTCCCACTCTCGTCGTTGCCAGTGGCAGCGGCTGAGGCCACGCCCGCTGGCGCCGGATTGCGCACTCGCCCCTCGCCGTGGCTCCGGCTAGCCACGCCAATCCTGCCTTCGCCCGGCCACGCCCTAACGCCGCCCTCGTCGCTCCACGGCGTCCGGGGCTCCTGCCGCTGGCCGCGGTCCCCGTCCACTCTGTGCTGGCCGGTGGCCTCGCCGGAGGCCACGCCCGGCCGCGAAGCCCGAGCCCCGTGGTGCCGTGCGTGCCCAGGTCCGGCCTCCACGAGCGCCCGCCCACTAACCCGCTCGCCCGGCGCCCGCTAAACCCTTCGTGGGCCACTGACCAAGGGGCCCCGCACCCTTTTTTTTGTAAAACAAAAAAAGGTTTTAAAAATAAAAAACGATTAATTAGTTAATTGGGAAATTAATTAAGTTAATTAACCTCGCTTAATTAGCCTAATGGACTAATTAGTTATTTTAAACCTGTTTAATTAACTAAGTCAATGACAGATTGGCCCCACTGCTCCCATTGACCAGTCAACCTAGTTAGAGTTGACTGTTGACTCTGCTGACATCAGAATGACGTCATGCTGGCGCAATAAGTCCATTTTTGAGTTAAAGATAATCCCAGAAATTGTTTAAACCTTTGAAAATTCATAGAAAAATAACCGTAGCTCGGATGGAAATGTTTTCTACATGAAAGTTGCTCAGAACGACGAGACAAATCTGGATACTCCCTCCGTTCATCTGTCACACATCCCTAGCATAGCAAACATGCAACTTTTCCCCTCCGGTTCATCTGTCTGACAAACGTCCGGAACCGAGAATACTTTCCCGGATGTTTCCCCCTTCGCCAGTATCACCTAGCGTTGCGTTAGAACACGTCTAGCTCTGTCTGTTGTCCTGTTATGCACTTGCCTGCTATGTATTTACTGTTTCTTCCCCCTCTTCTCTCCGGTAGACCTCGAGACCGATGCTGATGTCCCTGTGATCGACTACGTCGACGACGACCCTCCTTCTTGTCTGAGCAACCAGGCAAGCCCCCCTTTGATCATCCCGATATCGCCCATTCTGTACTCTCATGCTTGCATTAGATTTTGCTACTGTTATTGTTTGCTCCTATTCTGATGCATAGCCTGCTTTTGTACATGTTATTGTTACCTACCTGCTTATCCTAAACTGCTTAGTATAGGTTGGCTAGTGATCCATCAGTGACCTCCACTTGTCCTTGTTGCCCCTGCTTCATCATCGACGCTTCGATTGACGTGATCGACGACCAGAGCCCGACACCTCACATCACATCACGCCCCTTTAGTTGCTCGACTCTGTAGAGCTACTATCGAGTGCCGAGGGTGATCCCTCATAACGCACTCCTGATGATAATTCTGTAGTGTAGCTATTCGGTCGTGGTCATCGAGGGTGATTTCCTCTTTCACCATTCCCGATACGGCTCTATCGTTCAACACCTCAAGTGTGAACCTCGAGGGTGGTCCCTCTTACGTTCACCTTGATGATTACATCGAGTGGAATCCTCCGGGGGTGATTCCTCGGGTTTTCCCCTTGATGTCTGGACACACAGTTACCTGGACTTTACTTGAGACCTTGGTGAAAGTCGGGCGGGCCCGGAGAGCACTCGCAAGATAAAGACGTGGCACGGCCGGGCATTCTGAGCCCTTGTCGTAAGTCCACGAGACGGGGCGACGGGGTCACTTTTGATCGTGAGTCTCTGCTCGTCTCCGCAAGCTAATAATACACTATGGTTTGGGTATTTGTTCTGAGTTGGCCTCTGGCCTTTACGCACTAACCACCACGCAAGAATAGATATGGGCCTCGAAGTCGTGGTATCAGCTGAAGCTTTGTCAGACGTCCAGTTCAGCATTGTGGCCGGGCCGGATCGTGCCATCCACTTCACGGGTGGTGCTGGTATCCCCTTGCGCACAACGATCCGGAGTGCAACGGGCGATGGGCCCAGACCCCGGAGTGCTTAGGATGTAGACCGGCGGGGACCTCCCTGCTGAGCCTAGGTCGGGCTGCGACGTGTTGATCTTCCGAGGGCGGGCATTGACCCCAGAAAGGTGTGTCCGGCCAGAGTGAACGAGCATGTTGGGTAACGTGGTGCACCCCTACAGGGAAGTTATATATTCGAATACCGTGTCCACGGTAATGGATGTTCAGACTTATATCCTGATCTTATACAACTACAAATGGATACTTGAGATATGTGGCTCCGGGATTGCTTTCTCGCAGGGAGTCGAGGAAGGATCTCTGGGCATTAATGTTACAACATGTTTTTTAAATATTAAACTGCTATTCTTTACTCTTCTACATGCTGCAAGATGCTCGGAGCTGCGTGAAGATGCTAGTCTTTGATAGGCTAGGCTTTCCCCCTCTACTCTGGCATTCTGCAGTTCAGTCCACAGATACAACCCTTCCATTTGATACAAATGCATACTTAGTATAGATCTGATGCTTGCGAGTACTTTGGATGAGTACTCACGGTTGCTTTGCTACCCCCTTTTCCCCCTTCTTTCTTCTTTCCGGTTGATGCAACCAGATGGTGGATCCATGAAGCCAGATGCCACCGCCGACGGATACTGCTACATGAAGACCGCCGATGACCAGGAGTAGTTAGTTGGTCCCAGGCAGGAGGCCTTGCCTTTTCGATCGTTGTTGCTTTTGTGTTTGCCTTCTTAAGGCAGTGTTGTTTAACTAATGTCTGTACTCAGATATTGTTGCTTTCGCTGACTCTTGTGTATCGAGCTTGTATTCGAGCCCTCGAGGCCCCTGGCTTGTAATATAAAGCTTGTATTATTTCATTTTGTGTCTAGAGTTGTGTTGTGATATCTTCCCGTGAGTCCCTGATCTTGATCGTACACATTTGCATGTATGATTAGTGTACGGTCAAATCGGGGGCGTCACAAGTTGGTATCAGAGCCGACTGCCTGTAGGATCCCCCCTTTCCAACTCCTTGGCCGAAGTTGAGTTTAGTCTTTTAAAACTTGTTTTACTAACATGGCTGTGTGGCTTACGGGCCCACGTCGCCAATTGGGTGGTATTAGGATCTTTTATTCCTCGTCTATACTCTGGGAATCTGATCTCTCTTCCATTCGGGTAAAATGGTTTTGCAAACTATAACTCTAGGTTCTCATAAATACTTCTCCCGGGGAGCCCCTTCATTCCAGATGATGGCCCGCTTCACCAGAAGATTTTGAAGATACTCTCCGATGCTTTCTCGGGACCCTTGTGTCCTTCGCCGTTGCAATCCCTACCACCGATAAATCCTTATGCGTAACTACCTACGTTGTCGTTCATACCTTCATCCCCAGTTGCTCTTGTTATTAAGATGTCCTGAAATACTCTTCGGTGTTCCGAGGATCCTTTATGCTTGCTGCCCTGCAGTCCTTGCCGCATGAATACCCCTTCGGATAATTACTCGCTCTTATCGAGTATCCATTCACCCCAGTTATTCTTATGCTTCATAAGATACTTGGTAATACAATCCGAGCTTTCGATGACCTCTGTCGCCTATTGCTTTAGAAAGTCTTACCTGCCTACACTCTGGTTAATTCCATATGCCTAGCAGTATCCATTGACGTCCTTTGTCATTATCATCTTGAGTCTTTCGATTTGATATGTCTGTGTCGCAATCATCAGTTGATCCTTATAGATTATCTTTCCGGCTCAGACGTCTTCCCGAACATGAGCTGGTTCTCGGCCGATCAGATTGCCATCGATTGTGCCCTAAGTCTATTCAACTTAACCATCCTTGGTCAGAGCATTTGCTTCTGATCCCTTGATTTTGGAAATCGCAATTCCCTTTGCATTTGGACTCTGAATTAGTCAGTTGCTTCTATAATCCGCTATCCTTGCATTCTTTCTTCTTCTGGCTGAGTATCGATACTCACATCAGATCCCTCGCGTACCACCAGATCCTTTGTGGGGTTCTATCCGACAGCGTCCTTCATATGTCGTAACCTTGTGAGCTTCCTCGGATACATAATGCCTTTGGTAAATTGTATCCCCTGCTTTTGTCAACCATGCTCTGTTTCCGAGCTTGAGTTATTTATTCCTAAACTTTGTGGTATGTGTTCCTAAGATGCCCTAATGGGTTGAACCTATGCCTTCCACAATCTGTGTGAACCCGGAAACTTCTACGGGTCATACTCTACTAGTGTTATGCTAGATAAAATCTGAACACTACGGCTTTGTCGAAATTGAGAAGTGAATGAAAGGTTATGCATTAGAGAAGTGGGAGTCGACCTTGAACTTTGTGTTCATGCCCATGGACACGATGTAGATCCTATCATGGAAGCTTCTTGTTATAATAATTTTCCCCTTGTGATAAGTTTATCTTGTATCTGTAATTGGTCCTTTGCAACCGTGGTTCCGACCATATTATTCTTCTTTGATTTCATTTCTCAGACAAGTGGAAGTACTTGTCTTTTGTAGATCATTTCACCCGTCCAACCTCTGTTCTGCTATACCCTTGAGTATCACCCTCTGGTATCTCGAGATTATCACGGAACTACATAACCTCTTATGAGTTCTTCATCAACTGTTATTTCTCACCGATTCCAATTTTCCACGAGTTCTAAGTTGTTAGACACCCGAGAACACCGATAACTGATTCGAGTCTACACTTTCCTTTCCATTGTTTTGTTCAACCTTTCTTGTAACCTATCATACCCGAGCAGTGATAATTCCCTGCTTATGTAAACACCTTGGTGTACATTCTCTGTAAGTAAGACCTTGTTACTATTGTTGATGACATTCTGGTAGCCGCCAATGGACGAGAACTTTGCCTATTGGTCCGCCTCGTCTTAATGAGCAGGAAGATGGTTCTCTTTGTCCCTCGCCCTTGGTACCAACATTGTTGCCAACATAACTGACATGCTATCCTCTGACCTACCTTGCTATCATGACCGTGCATATGTTAGCGCCCTTCCTACCTTTAACCCACATGGTGGGCCCATAACCCACAGTTCCACAGGATCGAAACCTGACTCTCCTGTACATCTCTGTCTTCCAAAACTGTTCCTCACGATTGCCTTCGTATGTAATTCACGAGCCACCTTCTTGTGATCTGTTCTGCTATCAGATGCAATACTTATTTTCGATGCACTGAACCCCTTTCACACCCTGTTTCAGACATCGAACGATTGCCTACCCGCTCGAAGCTTCTTATTGCTCCTCCTTACCTTGCTCTCGATGACTTTCTTGAATTCAACTCGAGAGGTGCTTCTATGCCACGTTCACTAAGATAGCTCCCTGGTACCTACCTTGTGTTGAGCTCCGTCCTTCCCGAGTCTTTCCCTCCTTAGCCCCCCTTAAATCTCGGGACGAGATTTCTTGTAGTGGAGGAGAATTGTGACGCCCGGATAATTAAGCTACAGTAAATCCCTCCTAATGATGCCACATCATCATGATTACTGTTGTTAAACTCACGTTGGTTCAAAACCAGTTCAAATTTCAAATTCAAATCAAAGTCCAAAATTCAAATTGCCAAACATGAAAACTAAAATGTTCAAAGTGTGGCAAATAATCCCTTGATATTTGTCATGTTGGAACCAACCTCATTTGAGTTCCCAAAATGCCCCTAGGATTTTATCTTGTGGTCCAACAATAATTAAATTGTCCTTTCCAATTTCTAAAAATGGTTAGCCAACTCCTTCTGACCCCAAACTTTTTATGCAACTTCACTTTGTTCCTATCTATTTTTGTGCAAAGTGCCACATTTAACAAAAATAATTCAGTAGCTCTTTTAAATAGGAAACAGAGGCAAATCAAAAAGAAAAGAAAAGGCCACCCCCCAGTGGGCCTCGTGGCCCAATTGGCCATCCAGCTGGTCGGCCAGGCCGGCCCAGTCGAACCACCCACGCAGCCGAGGGGATAAGTCTCCCCCTCGGCCTTGGCCTCGTCAGCCCCAGATATTTTCCCCCCTCGCTCGGCTCTCTCCATCTCGGTTCTCTCTGCCGGAGCGCCGTCGGCGCCGTTGCCGCGGCCTCGACCCCTCCCTCACCACGCCGACACGTCCAGTGACTCTACTGGCCTCCTCCATGTCGTCTACAAGCCCCGGATGGAGCTCGGGGTCGGCGCATCAAGCGGATCGACGCCTCCCCGACTCGTCTCCCTTCTCGAACACCGCTGCCCTCGTCGTCGTCTCCGGCCACCTCGACCCTCCTCGAGCCCTCCCCATCTCCTCGCTGCCGAATCCATCGCCGTAGGTCGCCTCCCGCACCCCCGCTCCGGCCACCACCTATGGTCTTCGCCCCGCACGCGCCCGGTGGCTATGCCCGCGCTCACGGCGCGCGCCTCACCCGAACGCCGCCGCGCCTACGGTCCCGCTCCGTCCCACGGCCCCTCCAGCTCCGGCCCGCCTCCTCTGTCGCGCCACCGCGCCCTCCCACTCTCGTCATTGCCAGCGGCAGCGGCCGAGGCCACGCCCGCTGGCACCGGATTGCGCGCCCGCCCCTTGCCGTGGCTCCGACTAGCCACGCCAATCCTGCCTTCGCCCGGCCATGCGCTGACGCCGCCCTCATCGCTCCACGGCGTCCGGGGCTCCTGCCGCTGGCCGCGGTTCCCGTCCATTCTGCGCTGGCCGGTGGCCTCGCTGGAGGCCGCGCCCGGCCACGGAGCCCGAGCCCCCTGGTGCCGTGCGTGCCCAGGTCCGGCCTCCACGAGCGCCCGCCCACTAACCCGCTCGCCCGACGCCCGCTAAACCCTCTGTGGGCCACTGACCAAGGGGCCCCGCACCCTCTTTTTTTTGTAAAACAAAAAAAGGGTTTTAAAAATAAAAAACGAGTAATTAGTTAATTAGGAAATTAATTAAGTTAATTAACCTCGCTTAATTAGCCTAATGGACTAATTAGTTATTTTAAACCTGTTTAATTAACTAAGTCAATGACAGATGTGCCCCACTGCTCCTATTGACCAGTCAACCTAGTCAGAGTTGATTGTTGACTCTGCTGACATCAGAATGACGTCATGCTGGTGCAATAAGTCCATTTTTGAGTTAAAGATAATCCCAGAAATTGTTTAAACCTTTGAAAATTCATAGAAAAATAACCGTAGCTCGGATGGAAATGTTTTCTACATGAAAGTTGCTCAGAACGACGAGACAAATCCGGATACACCCTCCGTTCTTCTGTCACACATGCCTAGCATAGCAACATGCAACTTTTCCCCTTCGGTTCATCTGTCTAACAGACGTCCGGAACCGGGAATACTTTCCCGGATGTTTCCCCCTTCGCCAGTATCACCTATCATTGCGTTAGAACACGTCTAGCTCTGTCTGTTGTCCTGTTATGCACTTGCCTGCTATGTTTTTTTTCTTCCCCCTCTTCTCTCCGGTAGACCCCGAGACCGATGCTGATGTCCTTGTGATCGACTACGTCAATGACGACCCTCCTTCTTGTCTGAGCAACTAGGCAAGCCCCCCTTTGATCATCCCGATATCGCCCATTCTATACTCTCATGCTTGCATTAGATTTTGCTACTGTTATTGTTTGCTCCTATTCTGATGCATAGCCTGCTTTTGTACATGTTATTGTTACCTACCTGCTTATCCTAAACTGCTTAGTATAGGTTGGCTAGTGATCCATCAGTGACCTCCACTTGTCCTTGTTGCCCCTGCTTCATCATCAACGCTTCGATCAACGTGATCGACGACCAGAGCCCGACACCTCACATCACATCACGCCCCTTTAGTTGCTCGACTCTGTAGAGCTACTATCGAGTGCCGAGGGTGATCCCTCATAACGCACTCCTGATGATAATTCTATAGTGTAGCTATTCGGTCGTGGTCATCGAGGGTGATTTCCTCTTTCACCATTCCTGATACGGCTCTGTCGTTCAACACCTCAAGTGTGAACCTCGAGGGTGGTCCCTCTTACGTTCACTGTCGGTGTCAAAACCGGCGGATCTCGGGTAGGGGGCCCCGAACTGTGCATCTAGGTGGATGGTAACAGGAGACAAGGGACACGATGTTTTACCCAGGTTCGGGCCCTCTTGATGGAGGTAAAACCCTACGTCCTGCTTGATTGATATTGATAATGTGGGAATTACAAGAGTAGATCTACCACGAGATCAAGGAGGCTAAACCCTAGAAGCTAGCCTATGGTATGATTGTTGTAATGGTTGTTGTGTCCTACGGACTAAAGCCATCCGGTTTATATAGACACCGGAGAGGGCTAGGGTTACATAGAGTCGGTTACAATGGTAGGAAATCTACATATCCGTATCGCCAAGCTTGCCTTCCACGCCAAGGAAAGTCCCATCCGGACACGGGACAAAGTCTTCAATCTTGTATCTTCATAGTCTTGGAGTCCGGATGACGATGATAGTCCGGCCGATGATGATAGTCCGGCTATCCGGACACCCCCTAGTCCAGGACTCCCTCAGTAGCCCCTGAACCAGGCTTCAATGACGATGAGTCTGGCGCGCATATTGTTTGGCATTGCAAGGCGGGTTCCTCCTCCGAATAATTCATAGAAGATTGTGAATACCAGGATAGTGTCCGGCTCTGCAAAATAAATTCCACATTCCACCGTAGAGAGAATAATATGTACACAAGTTCAATCTGCTGACGTATTTTGTGGCATGACGTCACACCACTACCAAGCCTTTATTTGAATCATTTTTTACTATACCACCTCAGCGCGTTTAGCGAAGCGGTTTCCTTGGCACGTCTTGTCGAAGCAGAGATCGTGTTCCCCTTATTCCGGGATTCTCATCAATACGGACGTGGGTAACCCAACCGCGCCATTGATGGTGGCACTTGGGAGACAAGCGAGTTTTACCAGGCTGGTGGGGACGCATAGTTTTCGTCCGCCCATATATAAGGGGATAAGGATCCACCCTTTCACCTACGCCTTCTTCCTCCTTTGCTTATCCATCTCCGCGCACTCGAGCTCCAACGCCCAAGCCCGCACATCTCGTCTCAACCTTCTCCAGTCATGTCTGGAGCGGGAGGCAAGTGGATGACCTCCTCCGTTACGGAGGGGCACATCGAAAGACTGCGCAGCGCCGGATATCTATCCGGCGACATCGCGCACCGGCTGCCTGACGAGGGGCAGCTCATCCCCACCCCCAGGCCCCATGAGAGGGTCGTATTCCTTCCCCACTTCCTCCGCGGACTGGGCTTCCCATTGCATCCCTTTGTCCGGGGGCTCATGTATTATTACGGCCTGGATTTCCATGATCTGGCGCCGAACTTCATCCTCAACATCTCGACGTTTATCGTCGTGTGCGAGGCCTTCCTCTGCATCCAGCCCCGCTTCGGCTTGTGGCTCAAGACCTTCAATGTCAAGCCGAAGGTTGTGAAGGGGAATCAGGCGGAGTGAGGAGGCGCCATGCTGGGTAAGATACCCAACGTAGTCTGGCTCGAGGGTGCCTTCGTGGAAACCATCAAGGGATGGCAATCGGGGTGGTTCTACATCACCGAGCCGCGTGACCCTAAATGGGTAGCGGCCCCCGAATTTAGATATGGGATCCCCACATGGCTCACCTCTTGGAAGGAGAGTGGCCTGACCTGGGGCGATTCGGAGGAGCTGACCGGACTCCAAGCCTGTATCCAGAAGCTGGTGAACAAGAAGCTCAAGCTTGTCAACGTGGTCCAGGTCATGCTCATCCGCCGGATTCTCCCGTGCCAAGAACGGGCATTTAAATTGTGGGAGTTCAATCCGGCGCAGCACCAGACCCTGAGCAGGCTCTTTGACACTAGGTACGAAGATGCCTGGAAAGTGCTCTTCAAGGGCGCCGAAGCCCCCGCATCCGCCACTGAAGATCGCGGATTTCGCTCGCAGCGTCAAGCTGACGAGGTAAGTGATTCTACCCCTTTACGGGACACTTGCTATTCATAGTTTGACTCTATGCGGGTTTCAATTTCCCTTTTCCTTTGACAGGACTGGATGAGGAAGGCGGAGCAGATCATCTGTCCGGCTCCTATGCCAGAAAACCCAGTAGACGCCCGTCTAGCGGGGCTGCTGGTTCCGGCACCGCATGTGGTGCCGGAGAAGAAGGCCAAGAAGGAGGCCACGGGTACTCGAAAGAGTTCCCGTTTTCAGGTGTCCGACGACTCCGAGGCGGACTCCTCCCCCGAAAACGAGGAGGAGAAAGAAGACTCTCTCCCAGAGGAAGGAGAGAGGAAGAGGAAGGCTTCCCCAACAGGGGAGGCCGAAGGGTCCAAGAGGGGAAGGACTATTCCCCCGGACAGCTCCGCCAACGTCAACGTTGGCGACGAAGAATGACCCTCAAGGGCCAGGCCTCCGGCGAGATCGTAAGTATCTGGATTCCTGAATGATTTATAATTTCTCTTTTGTGTCACATAGTGTCCTTCTAATGCCACACGCTGCCTATAGTCCGGCCAATGATGATCTCCCCGCTTCATCGAGCGGGTCGTTGGCTCCGTCGGATGTAGACTCCATCCCGACTGCCTCCACTCCTCGCGACGCTGAGGACGCCGAGGTGGGATCCCAAGAAGGGACCCATCAGGAGGAGGTTCCGGAGGCGCCACAAGGCAGCCTCCCGGACTTTGCGCCGGACTCCACATCGGAACCCGCAGTGGTTCCGGAGTCCGGCCGGCGGCCCCTTCGCAAGAAGGGCAAGACCGTGACGCCGGCGGCCTCCGTCCAACCAGAGGCGCCGGATAACTTGTTGGAGGCGCTCAAAGGCGCTTCCATCGAGGAAGAACACCACACTATTATGAGTGCGGTGATTCAGAAGGTGCAGCTCGCCAAGAGCGGGCTGACCGAAGCCTGCAGTAGCCTTCTAACAGGCTTTGAGGTAAGAAGTTAAAAAATATGCAATGTAATACCGCATAGACAGTAGCCCCTGATGTTCGGTTCGGTATTCGGAAAGAAAAGCCGGACTGAGGATCTAAAAAAGATATACGCAGGGTTGCTAAAAATTATGTCAATATGGGTTTGTAGGCTACGCTGCTGACCTCTGCCGCATTGACTGCGGAGGTCGGTGCTTTGAAGCAGGAGCTCGAGCGGTCTGAGCAAGAGCTCGCCCGTGCCAAGAAGTAGCTCGAGGACAAAGAAGGTGAGTAACACCACTTTGAATTTTTACCTTACAGAAAAGGATTTAGGTTGCGACAAAAATAACAAGGATAATGTGGGTACTGCAGGGGCCACGAACGAGGTGGCAACCCTGAAGGAGGCTGTGTCCGCGGCCGAATGCAATGCGGCCGTGGAACGAGCAGAGCGAGAGAAGTAGGAGGCGCGGGTGGCGGAGGTGCGGCAAGAGCTCCAGGCTCTCATGGAAAAGCATGAGAGTTTGGAGCGTGACTCAAAGACTCGAGAGTCCGAGCTTGCCTCGGCTCTCGAAAGTGCCAAAGCCGCCAAGGCCGAGGCCCATAAGTCCCTTCAGGAAATTGAGGAGGTGAAGAAGATAGCGGCGGGTAAGGCATTTTTCATGCAAAGCAAGCATGTGAATGTAATATACCTGTTACTTACCCGAATTCAGAGCTCTCCAGGGGCGTTTGCAGATCTGCCTCGCAGCATGTCCGATGCCGCCGCATTCTACCGAGCCGAGGAGGGGAGCTCAATGGAGAAGGTCTTCTGGTCTTAGTACGCTGAGGCCGGCCATCCGGTGCCCCCTAGCGACCAGCTGAAGCAGCTGGTCGAGCTCCACAAGGTAGCCGAGCAGGCCATGAAGGGCCTCATAGTCCGGCTGTGGCCTGGACAGGCCATGCCTGGGAGCTACTTCGGCCTCATGCGGCGGCTGGTAGATGCGTGCCCCTGGGTGGAGGTCATCAAGCGCTCAGCCTGTATTGAAGGTGCTCGTCGGGCCCTTGCCCGCGCAAAGGTGCACTGGGGCAGGCTGGATGCGGAGAAGCTTACCACTGACGCGCCGCCAGCGGGCAAGGAGTATCATACGCCCGAGATGTACTATAAGACTGTCCTGAAGGGTGCCCGCAAGATTGCGGATGAGTGCCCCAGAGATGTAATTATTGAGTAAATTCGCAATGTGTTATCATGTGCGCTGAAAACTTCGTTCATATGCGCTAAGCAACGCTTATTGATTTAAAATATTACCTTCTGTGCGGCCGTTTATTGAATCTGAGAGATGGCAAGTCGTTGGCTTCAGCCCCCATGCCACGAGTGCTGGGGTGTTCGGGGTAAAACTTGAGCACTCTTGTTCCCATTTTTGGGTCCGTCTAGGGAGGCGCTCAACACAACGTACAAGGCAACCGGACTTATAATGCTTGAACACTCTCAGTTAGCCATAGAATTCTATAATTTTAAATTTCGGCGAAGCCCCTAGTATTCGGAAGACCGAGTTCGGGGCGCTATCCACGCCTTGGCCGGACATTATCCGGTTCTTCGCTCGAAGCGGCATAAGTCTTTAGGGACTCGAAAAGACCTCTCGAACAGCGACCAGTCTCTCGCCTCATCATGACAGTCAGTTTTAGCTTTCTCCACTGAGGCGTTAACCCACCTCAACCGGGCCGCAATCGCAGTGGTTCTCCCAGTGCTACCTTAGCCGACATAACGGAACGTAAGGTACCAAAACATGGGAGCCGGGCAAACCCAACTATTGACCCAAGTCATGATTCGGAGCCGATTCATATAATGCTATAAGTTCGGGGTGCTGCACTTGTGAAAGTGTTTGGACTTATCACACCATAATGCGGGGAACATAAGCCCCTGGTGTATTCGGCCGTACCAAAATATACGGGTGCAAGATGTCATAAATTAACATATATGTAAAGTAATGCAATTATATGCAAAGAGTGCTGCATTATTTATTCAAGAAATTCTGCTATGAGTGCGGAATGATACAAATAGTGCGGTAAGCAAGGGATTGGACTAATTAAAGGTGTCTCCCTCCAGGGGTAGGCTGCGGAATGGTGTATTTAACAAATTTAATGCTTGTAATGGAGACCACATGAGTGTTCGTCGCAGCCTTTGTCCTTCCCTGGCTGTTGCATCATGAGTTCGGCAGGTTCGCCGCCGGACAGAGCCTCTAGTGGACGGAGTCCTGTGTATAAAAAGAAGGAAAATAAAAATAAAAAGAGCGACACACTTGGGAGCCCCTGGTGTGGTCGAGCCGCACTCTAGGTCTGTTGTGGTCGTGCCCCTCCCCCTATGCCCATGGTATCTCCAGAGCGTAATGATGTACGCGGAGAGCTTGTCATGCAATCATGCGGGGGTTGGGGTTGGGGCTACATTGCTACGCGTGCTCGGAACGTGCCAGGTGGTCTTGATTGATGTTGCTCCGGGCGCGCTTGGCCGTGTCCGGTTGTTTAACGGCCGGACTCGAGAATTGCCTTAAAAGGCTGCTCTGTACTTCTGCCGCGAGAGCCGCTGTATGTTCCTCCGTTCGGAGGGACGTTCCGTATTTCCATTGACCGTGATGACTCCATGAGGGCCTGGCATCTTGAGCTTGAGGTATGCATAATGCGGCACCGCGTTGAACTTTGCGAACGCGGTTCGTCCGAGCAGAGCGTGATAGCCACTGCGGAACGGGACTATGTCGAAGAGTAACTCCTCGCTTCGGAAATTATCCGGGGATCCGAAGACCACTTCCAGTGTGACTGAGCCTGTACAATTGGCCTCAACACCTGGTATGACGCCTTTGAAGGTCGTCTTTGTAGGTTTAATCCTTGAGGGGTCTATGCCCATCTTGCGCACTGTATCCTGATAAAGCAGGTTCAGGCTACTGCCGCCGTCCATCAGGACTCTCGTGAGGTGAAATCCATCGACGATTGGGTCTAAAACCAATGCGGCGAATCCGCCATGGCGGATACTGGTCGGATGGTCTCTTCGATCGAAAGTGATCGGGCAAGAGGACCATGGATTGAACTTTGGGGCGACTGGCTCCATCACATATACGTCCCTTAGTGCACGCTTCCGCTCCCTCTTGGGTATATGCGTTGCGTATATCATATTTACCGTCCGCACTTGTGGGGGGAAGCCCTTCTGTCCTCTATTGTTCGGCGGCCGGGTCTCTTCCTCGTCATCACTGTGCAGCCCCTTGTCATTGTTTTCGGCAATTAGTTTGCCTGCCTGCTTGAATACCCAACAATCTCTGTTGGTGTGGTTAGCTGGCTTTTCGGGGGCGCCATGTATTTGGCAAGAGCGGTCGAGTATTCGGTCCAAATTGGACGGGCCCGGAGTGGTTCTTTTGAATGGCTTCTTCCGTTGACCGGGTTTAGAGCCTCGGAATCCGGCGTTGACTGCCGTATCCTCATTGTTGTCGCCGTTAATGCGGCGTTTGTTCTTGTTTCGACGCGACCTGCCATTGTGGTCCTTGGTATCCGGACTGCCAGCATTTTTACTGAGGTTGTTGCTGTGAGCTAGCCAGCTATCTTCTCCCACACAGAAGCGGGTCATGAGTGATGTGAGGGCTGCCATGGATTTCGGCTTTTCCTGTCCTAGGTGCCGGGCCAGCCACTCGTCGTAGATGTTATGTTTGAAGGCTGCGAGGGCCTCTGCATCCGGACAGTCGACGATTTGATTTTTCTTTGTTAAGAACCGTGTCCAGAATTGTCTGGCCGATTCGTCTAGCTGATGAATTATGTGGCTTAGGTCATCGGCGTCTGGTGGTCGCACATATGTGCCCTGGAAGTTGTTGAGGAATGCGGCTTCCAGGTCCTCCCAACACCCAATTGACTCTGCGGGCAGGCTGTTGAGCCAATGCCGAGCTGGTCCTTTAAGCTTGAGCGGGAAATATTTGATGGCATGAAGATCGTCGCCGCGGGCCATATGGATATGAAGGAGATAATCCTCGATCCAAACCGCGGGGTCTGTTGTGCCATCGTAGGATTCAATGTTGACGGGTTTAAACCCTTCAGGGATTTGATGATCCATTACTTCGTTAGTGAAGCATAGTGGGTGTGCGGCGCCTCTGTATTGAGCAATATCACGACGTAGCTCAAGAGAGCGTTGTCTGCTGTGTTCGGCCCGGCCGGAGTTGTTGTATCCGGTGGGACGGTATTCGTCGTGGGTCTTAGGGCACCCACGTGATCCATAGATAGATCTGGATTGTCTTGCCTTGTCCTCCAATATATCCCGCAAGTCCGGCGTGTTCCCCCGTGGCTTCGTACTGTTTGAGCGGTGCTGGGGTACGGTTCTGGTGGAGGGCTTAGGTGCCTCTCTGTCGCGGCCACGAGGTGGTCGGTCTGCCGTATTGTGCGCTGGTGATGAAGGTTTGTATGCTTCCTCCTCTAGTCGGGGGAGCAACTTGCGTTTTGGGTAGCTTTTGGAGGGGCGTTCGAGTTCATACTCTTCGGCCGCGAGGACCTCGGTCCATCTGTCGGCCAACAGGTCTTGATCAGCTTGAAGCTGTTGCTGCTTTTTCTTTAGGCTATTTGCTGTGGCCATTAGCCTGCGTCTGAAACGCTCTTGTTCGACGGGATCCTCAGGCACGACGAATTCATCGTCGTCGAGGCTTGCCTCGTCTCCGGAGGGAGGTATGTAATTATCGTCCTCGACCTCTTCGTCTGCCGCTCTCTCGTGAGGGCTTGCTTCTGCATCCTCCTGTGCTGAATCTTGCTGGAGGGGGTTGTCTTCGGCACTTCCTGGGGTGTTGTTATCTCCTGTGCCGGAATCTCCATTCTTGCTGTGGTGGGATTTAGAGCGGCGCCGCTGACGTCTGCGCTTGGGCTGTTTCTTTAAGGAATCTGCCTCCGCTACTTCTTCACCGTCCCCATCTTTTGGGGTGTCCACCATGTATATGTCGTATGACGACGTGGTCTTCCAGTGCCCTGTAGGCGCTGGTTCTTGATCGTCTCCGGCATCGTCGTCCATACCGCCGATGTCTTCGCAGTCGTAGTCTAGCACGTCGGTTAGATCGTCGACAGTGGCTACAAAGTGGGTGGTGGGTGGGCTTTGAATTTCGTCCGCATCCCAACCATCCTGGCCGTAGTCCGGCCGGGGCTCTCCGGATAGCGAGAGATGCTTTAGCGATTTCAGGATGTCGCCAAAGGGTGAGTGCTGAAAGACATCCGCAGCGGTGAACTCCATGATCGGCGCCCAATCAGATTCGATTGGCAGGGGCGCAGGAGGTTCGGAGTCCGGCAGGGAGTCCGGCACCTCGGAGTCACGAGCTTTATAAGGGACGAGGTCAGTGTTCGGCTCCATCGCCGTGGAAGTTGCAGCTCCCGAGGCGGTGTCCAGCCAGCCGTCCTCGATCTGCGCGATCGGCTCCGTACTATGGGTCGGAGCGGATTCGTGTGCAGCCTCCAAGGTACTGTCCGGCGGCAGAGTTAGATCGTGCCCTTCGTGACAGTGCGGCACGCTCGGCTGCGGCTCGGATCCATCGAAGATCAAGTCTCCGCGGATGTCGGCCGTGAAGTTTAGGCTTCCAAACCTGACCTGATGGCCAGGGGCGTAGCTTTCGATCTGCTCCAGATGGCCAAGTGAATTGGCCCGCAGTGCGAAGCCGCCGAATACGAAGATCTATCCGGGGAGAAAAGTCTCACCCAGGACTACGTTGTTGATTGAAGAAGCCATCAAGCCTATCGGTGACGACACAGAGGAACTCTCAATGAAAGCACCAATGTCGGTGTCAAAACCGGCGGATCTCGGGTAGGGGGTCCCGAACTATGTGTCTGGGCGGATGGTAATAGGAGACAAGGGACACGATGTTTTACCCAGGTTCGGGCCCTCTTGATGGAGGTAAAACCCTACGTCCTGCTTGATTGATATTGATAATGTGGGAATTACAAGAGTAGATCTACCATGAGATCAAGGAGGCTAAACCCTAGAAGCTAGCCTATGGTATGATTGTTGTAATGGTTGTTGTGTCTTACGGACTAAAGCCATCCAGTTTATATAGACACCGGAGAGGGCTAGGGTTACATAGAGTCGGTTACAATGGTAGGAAATCTACATATCCGTATCGCCAAGCTTGCCTTCCACGCCAAGGAAAGTCCCATCCGGACACGGGACGAAGTCTTCAATCTTGTATCTTCATAGTCTTGGAGTCCGGATGACGATGATAGTACGGCCGATGATGATAGTCCGGCTATCCGGACACCCCCTAGTCCAGGACTCCCTCATTCACCTTGATGATTACATCGAGTGGAATCCTTCGGGGGTGATTCCTCGGGTTTTCCCCTTGATGTATGGACACACAGTTACCTGGACTTTACTTGAGACCTTGGTGAAAGTCGGGCGGGCCTGGAGAGCACCCGCAAGATAATGACATGGCACGGCTGGGCATTCTGAGCCCTTGTCGTAAGTCCACGAGACGGGGTGACGGGGTCACTTTTGATCGTGAGTCTCTGCTCGTCTCCGCAAGCTAATAATACACTATGGTTTGGGTATTTGTTCTGAGTTGGCCTCTGGCCTTTACGCACTAACCACCACGCGAGAATAGATATGGGCCTCGACGTCGTGGTATCAGCCGAAGCTTTGTTAGACGTCCAGTTCAGCATTGTGGCCGGGCCGGATCGTGCCATCCACTTCACGGGTGGTGCTGGTATCCCCTTGCGCACAATGATCCGGAGTGCAACGGGCGATGGGCCCAGACCCCGGAGTGCTTAGGATGTAGACCGGCGGGGACCTCTCTGCTGAGCCTAAGTCGGGCTGCGACGTGTTGATCTTCCGAGGGCGGGCATTGACCCCAGAAAGGTGTGTCCGGCCAGAGTGATCGAGAATGTTGGGTAACGTGGTGCACCCCTGCAGGGAAGTTATATATTCGAATACCGTGTCCACGGTAATGGACGTTCAGACTTATATCCTAATCTTATACAACTACAAATGGATACTTGAGATATGTGGCTCCGGGATTGCTTTCTCGCAGGGAGTCGAGGAAGGATCTCTGGGCATTAATGTTACAACATGTTTGTTAAATATTAAACTGCTATTCTTTACTCTTCTACATGCTGCAAGATGCTCGGAGCTGCGTGAAGATGCTAGTCTTCGATAGGGTAGGCTTTCCCCCTCTATTCTGGCATTCTGTAGTTCAGTCCACAGATACAACCCTTCCATTTGATACAAATGCATACTTAGTATAGATTTGATGCTTGCGAGTACTTTGGATGAGTACTCATGGTTGCTTTGCTACCCCCTTTTCCCCCTTCTTTCTTCTTTCCGGTTGACGCAACCAGATGGTGGATCCATGGAGCCGGATGCCACCGCCGACGGATACTGCTACGTGAAGACCGCCGACGACCAGGAGTAGTTAGGAGGTCCCAGGCAGGAGGCCTTGCCTCTTCGATCGTTGTTGCTTTTGTGTTTGCCTTCTTAAGGCAGTGTTGTTTAACTAATGTTTGTACTCAGATATTGTTGCTTTCGCTGACTCTTGTGTATCGAGCTTGTATTCGAGCCCTCGAGGCCCCTGGCTTGTAATATAAAGCTTGTATTATTTCATTTTGTGTCTAGAGTTGTGTTGTGATATCTTCCCGTGAGTCCCTAATCTTGATCGTACACATTTGCATGTATGATTAGTGTACGGTCGAATCGGGGGCGTCACAGACAGCCATCACATTCGACCAGTCAGACCATCCTGCTCGTGTAGCCACCCCCGGGAGGCAAGAGCTGGTGGTCGACCCAGTGGCCGGAGGCACTCGACTGACTAAAGTGCTGATGGATGGTGGTAGCGGTCTCAATATCCTTTATGCCGAAACCTTGAAGGGGATGGGCATCCCGATGTCCAAGCTTAGCGAGAGCAATATGAGCTTCCACGGTGTTATCCCCGGAAAGAAAGCCGAATCACTTGGCTAGATCGCTCTCGACGTGGTTTTCGGTGATTCCAAGCATTACCATAAAGAAAAGTTGACATTTGAAGTCGTGGATTTCCAGAGTGCTTATCATGCCATTCTGGGAAGGCCTACATACGCATGTTTCATGGCTCGATCGTGTTACGCATACCTCAAGTTGAAGATGCCTGGCCCCAAGGGTGTGATCACAGTTACTGGCAATCGGCAAAAGGCGGAGGAATTCCAGAAGGGTTCCAAAATTGCCGATGCGCAGATGGCAGCTGTCGAACTTCAAGAGTATCAAAAGAATGCAGATCCGAGTGATTTGCTCCGAGCCAAGAAGCCAGCCGCCGATTCTGCATTTCAGTCGTCTGGTGAAACGAAGTCGATTCATATTCATCCGACCAATTCCAATGTCGCGCCGACTCATATATCAACAACACTCGACAACAAATAGGAAGAAGCGCTCATCCAGTTCCTCCGTGAGAACTGGGACATCTTCGCATGGAAACCCTCTGACATGCCACGTGTACCCAGAGGACTGGCTGAGCACCATTTGCGTGTCGACCCCCAAGGCAAAACCCGTCAAAGAGCACCTTCGGCAGTCCGCCATGCAGAAGAGGAAAGCGATTGGCGAAGAAGTGGCTCGGCTGCTAGCAGCAGAGTTCATCCGAGAGATCTACCACTCCGAGTGGCTTGCCAATGTCGTCATGGTCCCTAAGAAGGACGATTCACTTCGTATGTGCATTGATTTCAAGCATATCAATCTGGCCTGCCCGAAAGATCACTTCCCTCTCCCCCGTATCGATCAGATTGTTGACTCGACTGCGGGGTGTGAGCGCTTGCCTTTTCTAGATGCATATTCCAGGTATCATCAGATCCGACTGTATGGTCCCGATGAAATAAAAACAGCCTTCATCACCCCATTTGGGTGCTTTTGCTATGTCACCATGCCAGTCGGTCTTAAAAATGCCGGAGCCACATTCATGAGGATGATTCAGAAGTGCCTACTCACCCAAATCAGTCGGAATGTGGAAGCGTACATGGATGACATCGTGGTCAAGTCTCGCAAAGGTTCCAACCTATTGACTGACCTCGCAGAAACCTTTGCCAACCTAAGGAGGTACGATATCAAGCTTAATCCGTCAAAATGCACGTTCGGGGTTCCCGGAGGAAAGTTACTCGGTTTTCTCGTTTCTGAACGAGGGATCGATGCCAATCCAGAAAAAGTTGATACCATCCTCTGAATGAAACGCCCTGTGCAGGTGCATGACGTTCAGAAATTGACTGGTTGCTTGGCCGCCTTGAGTCGATTCATTTCTCGTCTTGGTGAAAAGGCATTGCCTCTTTACCGACTGATGAAGAAATCTGATAAGTTCGAGTGGACTGAGGAAGCGGATGCAGCGTTTGCAGAACTCAAAACCCTGCTTTCCACCCAGCCGGTGCTCGTTGCGCCAATCAGCAAAGAGCATTTACTGCTTTATATTGCAGCCACTGGACAAGTTGTCAGCACAGTACTCATGGTCGAGCGGTAGAGGAAGGAAAAGCTTACAAGGTTCAGCGCCCAGTTTATTATCTCTCTGAAGTTTTGACTCCATCCAAGCAACGATATCCTCATTATCAGAAGACTGTCTATGGAATATACATGACCATGAAGAAGGTTGCACATTACTTCTCTGATCACTCTATTACAATCGTCAGCGACGCACCATTGTCTGAGATTCTGAATAACAAAGATGCAACTGGTCGAGTGGCAAAATGGGCGATTGAACTCCTTCCACTTGACATCAAGTTTGAGGCAAAGAAAGCTATCAAGTCCCAAGCAATCACAAATTTCCTTGCTGAGTGGATTGAGCAACAACTACCGACTCAAGTTCACTCGGAACACTGGACTATGTTCTTCGATGGCTCCAAGATGCTAAACGGATCAGGTGCTGGGGTATTATTGCTGTCCCCCTGTGGAGACAAGCTTAACTATGTTCTCCAGATTCATTTTGATTCCTCCAATAATGAGGCAGAATATGAAGCACTTTTATACGGGTTGCGTATGGCCATTTCACTCGGCATCCGTCGCCTCATGGTATACGGCGACTTAGATTTGGTGGTTAATCAAGTGATGAAGGAATGGGATGTCAGAAGTCCAGCCATGACTGGCTATTGCAATGTTGTTAGGAAGCTGGAAAAGAAGTTTGAAGGGTTGGAGCTTCACCATGTACCCCGATTGAAAAATCAAGCTGTAGATGAGTTGGCAAAGATAGGTTCAAAGAGGGAGGCCATTCCCCGCAATGTGTTCTTGGAACATATTCATTCACCTTCAGTTCAGGAGGATCCTTTCACTGAAGAGTCGCCACAGCCCAAGAGTGCCATGGATCCGACTGAAGTCGAAATCCCAGCCGTGGTCGACTTGATTATGGAGGTTTTGATCTTTACTCCCAACTGGACAGTGCTGTACATTGCATACATTCTTAGGAAAGAACTTCCGGAGGATGAAGAAGAGGCTCGACAGATCGTCCGACGATCTAAGGCCTTTCCCATGATAAAGGGGCAGTTGTTCAGAGAAAGTGCAACTGGAGTCTGCCAGAAGTGCATCACGCCAGAGGAAGGCCGGGTGATCCTCAATGATATTCACTCGGGAACCTACGGTCACCACGCATCCTCTCGGACCATCGTGGCCAAAGCATACCGAGCCAGATTTTACTGGCCGCGGGCTAATGAGATGGCTAAGGAAATAGTGGACAAGTGTGAAGGCTGTCAGTTTTACTCCAACATGTCTCATAAACCCGCGCCAGCTCTGAAAACAATTCCACTCGTCTGGCCTTTTGCCGTCTGGGGACTGGACATGGTTGGACCTCCGAGGACTGGCAGGAGTGGATTTACTCATGTGCTGGTGGCAGTCGACAAGTTCACTAAATGGATCGAAGCCAAGCCCATTAAAAACCTTGAAGCAAGTACATCTATGAGTTTCATCAGGGAACTGATATTCGGATATGGCATCCCACATAGCATCATCACGGATAACGGCTCGAACTTCGATTCTGAAGAATTTTAGAACCTTTTGTGCCTCCCAAGGCACGAGAGTCGACTACGCTTCGGTCGCTCATCCTCAGTCGAATGGGCAGGCCTAGCGGGCGAATGGATTGATTCTCAAAGGACTGAAACCCTGGTTGATGCGTGACCTAAAGCATGCAGCAGGGGCTTGGGTCGACGAGCTCCCGTCAGTACTTTTGGGATTGAGGACAACCCCTAACCGGTCGACTGGAAGGACTCCATTCTTCCTAGTCTACGGAGCCGAAGCCGTGCTCCCTAGTGATTTGCTCCACAACGCGCCTCGAGTCGAACTCTTCTCAGAGGAAGAAATAGAGCAGGCTCGGCAAGATGCAGTCGATCTCCTAGAAGAAGGAAGAGAGATGGCTTTGATCTGGTCGACCATTTATCAGCAAGACTTGCGTCGATTTCATGCCAGAAATGTGAGGGGTCGGGCATTTCAAGAAGGAGACCTGGTTCTTCGAGTGGACCAGCAGAGAGCTCACAAGCTCGCTCCTGCTTGCGAAGGCCCTTTCGTCGTCACCAAAGTGCTCCACAATGGAGCGTATCGTCTCTTCAACGTCGAGCATAATAAAGATGAGCCACGCGCCTGGAATGTAGATTTGCTCCGCCCTTTTTACACTTAAGTATTTAGAACTGATGATATGTAATAAGAAGTACCCTTTTAGTTTGATTATCAAAAGACATGATTTTACAGTCTTCCGAATGATTGTTATTCATTTTTACATCTTTTAAACCCTGCCGAGTGGTGAGTCTGCCTCTCACTCGGAGGCTTAGCCGCGAATCCGTTTCGCCTAAGTAATATAAAAATCCTGCCGAGTGGTGAGTCTACCTCTCACTCGGAGGCTCAGCCGCGAATCCGTTTCGCCTAAGTAATATAAAAATCCTGCCGAGTGGTGAGTCTACCTCTCACTCAGAGGCTTAGCCGCGAATCCGCTTCGCCTAAGTAACATAAAAATCCTGCCGAGTGGTGAGTCTGCCTCTCACTCGGAGGCTTAGCTGCAGTCCAGTACTCGCCTTAGTAATATAAAAATCCTACCGAGTGGTGAGTCTGCTTCTCACTCGAAGGCTTAGCTGCAGTCCAGCACTTGCCTAAGTAATACGAAATCCTGCCGAGTGGTGAGTATGCCACTCACTCGAGGTCTTAGCTGCAGTCCAGTACTCGCCTAAGTTTAAAAAGTCCCATCAAACGGTACGGGTTAGCCATGACCCCCCCGGGGTTGCACCGTCAAGAAGAAGGACGGGATTGAAAGAGCAATCTTCCGACTCGAGAAAATCCTACCGAGTGGTGAGCAATCGTCTCACTCGGGGGCTTAGCTGTAGTCCAGTGCTCGCCTAAGTTAAAAAATCCTATCGAGTGGTGAGCAATCCTCCCACTCGGGGGCTTAGCTGCAGTCCAGTACTCGCCTAAGTTAAAAAATCCTACCGAGTGGTGAGCAACCCTCCCACTCGGGGGCTTAGCTGCAGTCCAGTACTCGCCTAAGTGTAAAAATCCTACCGAGTGGTGAGCAATCCTCCCACTCGGGGGCTTAGCTG
>NC_041389.1:153586618-153641930 GCF_002162155.2 Triticum dicoccoides
CTAAGTGTAAAAATACTACCGAGTGGTGAGCAATCCTCCCACTCGGGGGCTTAGCTGCAGTCTAGTACTCGCCTAAGTTTAAAAATCCTACCGAGTGGTGAGCAATCCTCCCACTCGGGGGCTTAGCTGCAGTCCAGTACTCGCCTAAGTTTAAAAATCCTACCGAGTGGTTAGCAATCCTCCCACTCGGGGACTTAGCTGCAATCCAGTACTCACCTAAGTTTAAAGATCCTACCGAGTGGTGAACAATCCTCCCACTCGGGGGCTTAGCTGCGGTCCAACACTCGCCTAAGTTTGAAAAATCTTACCGAGTGATGAGCAATCCTGTCACTCGAAGGTTATGCAAAGTGCGGGTCGACCACGACCACCACTTCAGAGTCGTACCATCAAGAAGAAGGATGAGATTGAGTGTGTCGCCAGGGCGAGTCACTTTCAGGAACGTCAAGCCCATTGCTGAGTGCCTTGCTGACGAGCTGATCAATGCTGCTCAAGGATTGTCCAATCGGTTGACAGGAACGTCAAGACCATTGTTGAGTGCCTTGCTGATGAGCTGATCAATGCTGCTCAAGGGTCGTCCAATCGGTTGACAGGAACATCAAGACCATTGCTGAGTGCCTTGCTGATGAGTTGATCAATGCTGCTCAAGGATCGTCCGATCGGTCGACTGGTGATTCTTCTTCAGAAGCTGCATCAAGCAAATAGACACCAATCCGAGAAAAAAACAAATTTCGCTCAAAGACAAATGCAATATACTCGAAGATAAATCCAAAGATTCCAAACCGCAGAATAAAGTGCTCGGGCATCAGGCTAGAAGGAGTTTTAACGGTTACAAAATCACTCGGCATTCCGAGGCAAATAAAGGCGAAGCATAATGTTTTTTTAATCACTCGGCGGGAGAAGGACTGGCCGAATTACAGAAGCTGTCGAGGTCGATGGTGTCGGCGATGCGAGTGGCTGCTGATGTCTACTATGCAACCTTTTTCTTGTAGACGTTGTTGGGCCTGCAAGTGCACAGGTTTGTAGGACAGTAGCAAATTTCCCTCAAGTGAATGACCTAAGGTTTATCAATCCGTGGGAGGCGTAGGATGAAGATGGTCTCTCTCAAGCAACCCTGCAACCAAATAACAAAGAGCCTCTTGTGTTCCCAACACACCCAATACAATGGTAAATTGTATAGGTGCACTAGTTCGGCGAAGAGATGGTGATACAAGTGCAATATGGATGGTAGATATAAGTATTTGTAATCTGAAAATATAAAAACAGCAAGGTAACTAATGATAAATGTGAGCGTAAACGGTGTTGCAATTATAGGAAACAAGGCCTAGGGTTCATAATTTCACCATTGCAAGTTCTCTCAACAATAATAACATAGATAGATCATATAACAAGCCCTCAACATGCAACAAAGAGTCACTCCAAAGCCACTAACAACGGAGAACAAACGTAGAGATTACGGTAGGGTACGAAACCACCTCAAAGTTATTCTTTCGGATCAATCTATAAAAGAGTTCGTACTAGAATAACACCTTAAGACACAAATCAACCAAAACCCTAATGTCACATAGATACTCCATTGTCACTTCAAGTATCCGTGGGCATGATTATATGATATGCATCACACAATCTCAGATTCATCCAACCAACACAAAGTACTTCAAAGAGTGCCCCAAAGTTTCTACCGGAGAGTCAAGAACTTGAGCCAACCCCTATGCATAGGTTCATGGGTGGAACCTGCAAGTTGGTCACCAAAACATACATCAAGAGGCACGTGAAATCCCATTGTCACCACAGATAAACACGGCAAGACATACATCAAGTGTTCTCATAGAAGACTCAGTCCGATAAGATAACTTCAAAAGGGGAAACTCAATTCATCACAAGAGAGTAGAGGGGGAGAAACATCATAAGATCCAACTACAATAGCAAAGCTCGGGATACATCAAGATCGTGCCATAGAGGGAACACGAGAGAGAACATGAGAGAGAGAGAGAGAGATCAAACACATAGCTACTGGTACATACCCTCAGCCCCGAGGGTGAACTACTCCCTCCTTGTCATGGAGAGCGCCGGGATGATGAAGATGGCCAGCGGTGATGGATTCCCCCTCCGGCAGGGTGCCGGAATGGGCTCCCGAGAGGTTTTTGGTGGCTACAGAGGCTTGTGGCGGCGGAACTCCCGATCTATCTTGATACTCGATGGTTTTAGGGTACGTAGGCTTATATAGGCGAAAGAAGTCGGTCGGGAGGTGCTGAGGGGCCCACGAGACAGGGGCCGCGCCCTGTAGGGGGGGCCCCTATCTCCTGGGCTCCTCGAGGACCTTCTAGCTTGGACTCCAAGTCTCCAGGATGATAATCTTCCAAAAAATGACGATGCCGAAGGTTTCATTCCGTTTGGACTCCATTTGATATTCCTTTTCTTTGAAATACTGAAACAGGTAATAAAACAACAATATGGGCTGGGCCTCCGGTTAATAGGTTAGTCCCAAAAGTAATATAAAAGTGTATAATAAAGCCCATAATCATTCAAAACACATAGTAATATAGCATGAATGCTTCATAAATTATAGATACGTTGGAGACGTATCAGCATGCCCAAGCTTAATTCCTACTCGTCCTTGAGTAGGTAAATGATAAAGAAAGAATTTATGAAGTGTGAATGCTAGAAGGTGCACAAGTTTTATCAATGATAATTTACTTTAACTGAGATGTCGGAAAACATAACCCATTACGTTGTCTTCCTTGTCCAACGCCAACTCTTTAGCATGTCATACTTAATGAGTGCTCCCAACTATAAAAGATGTCTATAATAGTATATTTATATATGAAATCTCTCTTCCTTAAATATTATTTCATGAAATTGTTCAAATGACCAATACAATGCTTGCTAACCTTCAATAAATCTACAACCTCTACTTCTTAGACGTGAAATCATTACTCCCCAAGGGATAAACAAATGAGGCATATATAATTTCAGATTCATGACAATCAACTCATTCAACAATTTACTCATAGGATAAAAGTGAAGCACACGAGTAAATGAAAAACTATTCCAAAAAGATATAAGTGAAGATCAATGAGTAGCTAAATAATTATGTAGCTAATGTGAAGACTCTCTCTCATTAAAGAATTTCAGATCTTGGTATTGTATTCAAACAGCAAGCAAAACAAAGTAAAATGACATTGCAAGGATAGCACAACTCATGTGAAGAAGCAAAAACTTAGGCTCAACCGATACTAACCGATAGTGATTGAAGAAGAAAGGTGGGATGCCTACCGGGGCATCCCCAAGCTTAGATACTTGAGACTTCTTGAAATATTATCTTGGGGTGCCTTGAGCATCCCCAAGCTTGAACTTTTGTGTCTCCTTAATTCCTCTCATATCATGGTTTCTCTTCTTTTTATCAAAAGCTTCATTCACAACAAACTCAACAAGAACTCGTGAGATAGGTTAGTATAAACCAATGCAAAACCTTATCATCTTCTACTATAACAAATCACTAAAATTATTATTCCACATTGCATACTAAATGCCTCTTCATATTTAATACTCCTATCCTCAAATAGAATCATTAAACAAGCAAACATATGCAAACAATGCAAACATAACAGCAATCTGTCAAAACATTAAAGTCTGTAAAGAATGCAAGAGTAACAATACTTCCCTAACTCCAAAAATTATGAAATAAAATTCACATTGTAATAAATTTATCAGATCTCAATATGCAAAAAGTTTCAACATTTTAGCACTCTCTGACTTTTCTAGGGAATTGTTTCAACAACGGTAATTTTCTGTTTTCAAACAGCAACATGTATACTAGCAAAATAAGCATGGCAAAGGCTATCCTTGACTTTTTTATCGAAACTAAAGATGAAAAACATTATTCTAAATAACAGCAAGCAAATACTAACAAAAGAAAATGACGCTCCAAGCAAAACACATATCATGTGGTGAATAAAAATATAGCTCCAAGTAAAGTTACCGATGAACGAAGACGAAAGAGGGGATGCCTTCCGGGGCATCCCCAAGCTTAGGCTTTTGGTTGTCCTTGAATGTTACCTTTGGGTGCCTTGGGCATCCCCAAGCTTAATCTCTTGCCACTCCTTATTCCATAGTCCATCGAATCCTTACCCAAAACTTGAAAACTCCACAACACAAAACTCAACAGAAAACTCGTAAGCTCCGTTAGTATAAGAAAATAAAACCACCACTTAGGTACTGTAATGAACTCATTCTAAATTAGTATTGGTGTTAAACCTACTGTATTACAACTTCTATATGGTTCATACCACTTAATACTAGCCATAGATTCATCAAAATAAGCAAACAACACATAGAAAACAAGATCTGTCAAAAACAGAACAGTCTGTAGTAATCTGTATCGAACGTATACTTCTGGAACTCCAAAAATCCTACCAAATTAGGAAGTCCTAAACAATTTGTGTACCAATCCATAGCAAAAAGAATCAGATCAGAATCACGTTTCTGTGAATTAACAAAACTAATTTACTGGGTGCAAAAGTTTCTGATTTTCAGCAGGATCAACACAGCTATCACCGTAAGCTATCCTAAAGGTCTTACTTGGCACTTTATTGAAACAAAAGCTATAAAACATGATTACTACAGTAGCATAATCTTGTGGACACACAAAAACAGTAAAGATAATATTGGGTTGTCTCCCAACAAGCTCTTTTCTTTAATGCCTTTCTAGCTAGGCATGATGATGACAATGATGCTCACATAAAAGATAAGAATTGAAACATAACAGGAGCATCATGAAGCATATGACTAGCACATTTAAGCCTAACCCACTTACTATGCATAGGGATTTTGTGAGCAAACAACTTATGGGAACAATAAACAACTAGCATAGGACGGTAAAACAAGCATAACTTCAAAATTTTCAACACATAGGGAGGAAACTTGACATTATTGCAATTCCTACAAGCATAAGTTCCTCCCTCATAATAATTTTCAGTAGCATCATGAATGAATTCAACAATATAACCAGCACCTAAAGCATTCTTTTCATGATCTACAAGCATAGAAAATTTACTACTCTCCACATAAGCAAAATTCTTCTCATTCGGAATAGTGGGAGTATCATAAGAGACTTGAACACTAAAAATTGTTTCCACATTAAAAGAGTAATGTTCAGAAAAAGGGTAAAATCATGACAAGATTTATAAATATAATCATCACTACTTTTTATAGCATAAGTTTCATCACAATAATCATCATAAGTAGCAACTTCGTTCTCATCATAATCGATTGAAACCTCTCCCAAGATAGTGGAATCACTAAATAAAGTTGACACTCTTCCAAATCCACTTTCGTATTCATCACAATAAAATTCAACATCCTCCAAAATAGTGGGATCACTACTTCCTAAAGTTGACACTCTTCCAAACCCACTTTCATCAATATAATCATCATAGGTAGGAGGCATGCTATCATCATAACAACTTTGCATATCAAAACTTGGGACGCTAAAAATATCATCTTCATTAAACATAGCATCCCCAAGCTTGGGACAAACATTAATTTCAGCAAATAAATTCTCAAATATTTCATCCTCATCAAACATAGCTTCCCCAAGCTTGGGCTCTTTCATATCATAAGCATAATCACTCTCATCATTAAAAATATGGATAGCACCAATAGTAAAGCAATTTTCATCATCACAATGAGTAGTAGGAGCAACATCATTTGGGAGGGATACCTTTTTACCTTTGTTGCTCCTTCTTTTCTTTTTCTTCTTCATATTTTGTGTGGGTTCAACCTTCCTCTTTGAGCTCCTTATTGACGAGATTGGTTGAATAGAAAGCTCCTCCTCGTTACCTGATTCGTCATAAGAAATAATAGGAGGAGATTGGGAAGTCTCTTCCCTTTCATTAGTATTTTCATCATCTTCTATTTGCTTTCTTTTCTTTAGGTAATTGGCAATATAAGGATTTTCAATGCAATTCTCCACACAAAACAAATAAATCTTTTCTAGATCAATATCAAGGAATTTCTTATGGGCAAATTCTGAAAGGTCCTTAAGTAAACGTTTCAATTCTTCATAACCCAAAAGCAAACTAAGTTCATTGTAATGAGCAATGGAGATCAAATCATCACAATTTTTGGACACGATTCGATCATGAAATAATTTGCATAGGAGATGTAAATGACCACGTTCATTGCAAAGTTCACAAGTACGACAAAGGAATTTTAAATTTTCAGCACTCACACCTAGCCTTTCATGCAACCATTTAGTTTCTAAATGCTTATGACTCTTGCAATAAATATCTTCTCCATTTGGTGTGTTCATGCAAACATGCACTCCACAAAAGTTGACATGCTCATAAGAGATATTTTCATCATGACTAGAGCAACCATCATTAATACTATGGATATTCAAGGAGTTTATACTAACAACATTGTAATCATGCTCATCATTCAAAGATTTAGTATCAAGCATTTTAATGCACTCTTCTTCTAGCACTTGAGCACAATTTTCCTTTCCATCAAACTCACGAAAGATATTAAAAAGACGAAGCGTATGAGACAAACTCAATTCCATTTTTTGTAGTTTTCTTTTATAAACTAAACTAGTGATAAAGCAAGAAACAAAAAGATTCGATTGCAAGATCTAAAGATATACCTTCAAGCACTAACCTCCTCAGCAACGGCGCCGGAAGAGAGCTTGATGTCTACTATGCAACCTTCTTCTTGTAGACGTTGTTGGGCCTGCAAGTGCACATGTTTGTAGGACAGTAGCAAATTTCCCTCAAGTGGATGACCTAAGGTTTATCAATCCGTGGGAGGCGTAGGATGAAGATGGTCTCTCTCAAGCAACCCTGCAACCAAATAACAAAGAGTCTCTTGTGTCCCCAACATACCCAATACAATGGTAAATTGTTTAGGTGCACTAGTTCGGCGAAGAGATGGTGATACAAGTGCAATATGGATGGTAGATATAAGTATTTGTAATCTGAAAATATAAAAATAGCAAGGTAACTAATGATAAAAGTGAGCGTAAACAGTATTGCAATGATAGGAAACAAGGCCTAGGGTTCATACTTTCACTAGTGCAAGTTCTCTCAACAATAATAACATAGATAGATCATATAACAAGCCCTCAACATGCAACAAAGAGTCACTCCAAAGCCACTAACAACAGAGAACAAACGTAGAGATTATGGTAGGGTACGAAACCACCTCAAAGTTATTCTTTTGGATCAATCTATAAAAGAGTTCGTACTAGAATAACACCTTAAGACACAAATCAACCAAAACCCTAATGTCACATAGATACTCCATTGTCACTTCAAGTATCCGTGGGCATGATTATACGATATGCATCACACAATCTCAGATTCATCCAACCAACACAAAGTACTTCAAAGAGTGCCCCAAAGTTTCTACCAGAGAGTCAAGAACGTGTGCCAACCCCTATGCATAGGTTCATGGGTGGAACCTGCAAGTTGGTCACCAAAACATACATCAAGAGGCATGTGAAATCCCATTGTCACCACAGATAAACACGGCAAGACATACATCAAGTGTTCTCATAAAAGACTCAATCCGATAAGATAACTTCAAAAGGGGAAACTCAATTCATCACAAGAGAGTAGAGGGGGAGAAACATCATAAGATCCAACTACAATAGCAAAGCTCGGGATACATCAAGATGGTGCCATAGAGGGAACACGAGAGAGAACGCGCGCGAGAGAGAGAGATCAACCACATAGCTACTGGTACATACCCTCAGCCCCGAGGGTGAACTACTCCCTCCTCGTCATGGAGAGCGCCAGGATGATGAAGATGGCCACCTGTGATGGATTCCCCCTCCGACAGGGTGCTGGAACAGACTCCCGAGAGGTTTTTGGTGGCTACAGAGGCTTGCGGCGGCAGAAGTCCCGATCTATCTTGATATTCGATGGTTTTAGGGTACGTAGGCTTATATAGGCGAAAGAAGTCGGTCGGGAGGTGCTCGAGGGGCCTATGAGACAAGGGGCCGCGCCCTGTAGGGGGGTGCCCCCTATCTCCTTGGCTCCTCGAGGACCTTTTGGCTTGGACTCCAAGTCTCCAGGATGATAATCTTCCAAAAAATGACGATGCCGAAGGTTTCATTCCGTTTGGACTCCGTTTGATATTCCTTTTCTTCGAAATACTGAAACAAGCAATAAAACAACAATATGGGCTGGGCCTCTGGTTAATAGGTTAGTCCCAAAAGTAATATAAAAGTGTATAATAAAGCCCATAATCATTCAAAACACATAGTAATATAGCATGAATGCTTCATAAATTATAGATACGTTGGAGACGTATCAGCTGCCTCGAGGAAGGTGTCCATGAAGGTCTGGAAGGAGTGCTTCTTAGTATTCACTACCTTGAGAGCAGCCAACTTGTCTTCCGTAGCCTCCTTGCAGTGCACTCAGACCAACGACAAGGCGACGTCGGCACCGCAGCGAGCAGTAGATTTTTTCCACTCTTGCACTCGGCCTGGAATCTGATTAAGTCGAGTCATCAGTGACTCGAGGTCCTGAGACAGCTCCGCCTGAGGCCAAAGTTCAGCGTCCACTTGGGTCATCGCCGCCTTCAGTCGAGCCAGATAAGCAACTGCACCATCCAAGCGCGACTCCAATCGCAGCAGATTCATTGCAACATCATCTTTCATAGGACAATTGATGGGGTCGAGACCTGTCTCGACCCGCCCAGTTTCAGCTTCAAAGTCCTGACATAGCTCTGTCCCATTGCGAAAAACGATGAGTCAACAGCATGACAACAAAGTTTAGTCGACGACAAATTGACTAGTCGAATGTTCATACCTTCAAGCTTCAGAACAAGTTTCGTAGCAAGTTGTTCCATATAAGACTCCAGCTTGTCTGTCTTGGCTCTGAGGCCGCCGACTTCTGTGGTCAGGTTCTCCTTGTCCTTCCTCAGCTGCTCGACTTCCTGATTAGCTTCTGAGATGGTGGCCTTCAACTTTGCGTTCTCCTCCTCCAATTTGCCGACTAAAGCTAGCTTCTGGTCCGCAAGCTTCGTCTTCTCACGTGCTTCCTTCTGAGCAGCGGCAAGGTCCAGGTCCTTCTTCTCCAAATCCTCCTTCATACTCTCTAAAGAAACAACACTCTTCAGACGAGACTGAAGTTGGCGATTTTCACTACACACATCTGCTCGTGTGAAATCACTCGGTTCAAAGAGACTGAAAGAAAAACCAGCGCGAAGTGCAAGCTACAAAGCAGACAAAACAGCCGAATGGTTACCTCCCATGATGGCCGTTTCTTCTTGAGCAGTCTTGAGATTCTTCTTCGCGAGTTCAAGGTCAAGTTCAACGCTGATATGCTTCTTCTTTAATTCGATGAGCCGAGCTCCAAGATCACAAGACCTCTGCAGCCAGCAAAAGAGACATGTCAGTCGACAGAAATAAGAGACAATAACAGAGAAAAATTACTCTAAGACTACTGCCGAATCAAATATTCAACAGTAGTCTCGGGGACTACACCCAGTGGGTGCACTTAGCTTGCCCCCACTGAATCAGGTCAATACTCAGAAAGGGTTGCCCAGCGTGAGTTCAAAAAAAAGGAAGAGATACATCATTAGACCTCAGTCGACTGCCAGCAGTCGACCGTGGTCTCGGGGACTACACCTAGTGGGTGCACTCGGCGTGCCCCCACTGATTCGAACAGTTTATTGAGACTCAGCTCGAGGCGAGCTGAGTTGAAGATTTCCTACATTCTAAACGAAGGAACACCCTAGTGGGTGATCAGATTTAAAGCAGCACTCAAAAGTTCAGTCGGAATGTTGCTGACCTGAACATTGGTCTGAAGGGCAGTGCTGGCGTTGTAAGCTACCTGGCTAGCCTCATGCATCACTTTCACCTGCTCCATGACAAGGTTCACCTGACGAAGAGCTTCCCTAGCGGCGCCCGGCGAGTCGTCTGGAGTTTGATACATAGCAAAGAGTGATGGCTCCAGGGTGGTCGAAGCAGTTACTGGGTCGGACGAGTGGAGTTGCACCGGTGCAGCAGGTGTCTGTGCAGTCGACCCCGACGGACGATCAGTCGTCAGCGGGTTGGCGAATGTGACATTGGTCCGAACCAGCCCTTCGGAATGTTTGACCACCGCCTCAAGCGCCAGCGTCGACTAAGGGACTTGGATTTCAAGCCTCCTCCTGCTTGAGCCTCCATTCTTCTTTCTCCTCTCCTGTAGAGATGCTTCTTCTTCGTCGTCATCAGGGAGCACAACGATCTCTTGTGGAGCTACAGAAAGAGAGAAGTATCAAATTTTCAGCCGATTAACCGCCCACTCGACTAAATGAAACTCGGTCAAACGAACTTACCAGCTCGGGAGATGGCCTCCTCATCTCCTGGTGCCTTGTCGACATCCATGTTAGTAGCAGCAGAGGTGGGTCTGGAAAGATGCATAATCCGACCGGTCAGAACAGAAATGTCAGTCTGTATGTATAAGCACAAGTGTTTTACTCACCCTGAAGCCACTGGGACGTCCATCTTGATCCGCGGCAAAGTCTTCCGAGTCTTAGGAGGGGCAACTTTGGGCTACTTGGCGGTCTTCTTTGTCGGTTCCAGAGTCGACGTCCGAGTGCGCTTCTGAGCGTGAGTACTCGGAGCCACGCTCTTCCCGCGCCCGCCCGCCGGGTCGTGATGCTGCTTGGATCGACGCTTGGAACACGGCAGCGAGTCGACCTCTTCCTCGTTGTCCGACTCCTCGCTCTCCTCCTCATCCTCTCTGTCCGAAGACTCCCATTCGCCGCTCTCGTCTGCACTAGCCTCCTCCTCCTGGCCTTGCTCCAGGGCTTGTTCACCGTTGGGCATTGAGTACATTTCGGTGAAGACCTACAAGATGAGAAGTCAAGCAAAAATCAGTCGACATCGAATGCAGTCGGAACCTATGCACCAAGCAGTCAGAACAAAAGACATACCTTGTCGGGTGGGTTGTTGTCTCTGAAAGGAATAACTCGCCTGGATCCACTGGGATTGTCCTGATTGCCCGTGATACTCCTCAACCACATGGCCACAGTCTCAGACGACACTTCCTCTGGATGGACCCGAGCAGTGTCGTCAGGTCCAGAGTACAGCCACATGGGATGATCACGGACCTGGAGAGGCTGGATGCATCGACTGAGAAACACTTCCAGCAGGTCCAGACCGGTAACACCCTCATTGATAAGCTGGACCACTTTCTCTACCAGCATCTTCGTCTCCACGTTCTCAGCCGCGGTCACTTTGAGTGGAGAAGGGGTTTGGACGCGGTCAAATGTGAAGTGAGGGAGGCATGTCGACTGACGTGGAGCTGCTTGGTCCTGACAGTAGAACCAGGTCGACTGCCAGCCTCTAACCGATTCAGGGAGAGTCATAGCAGGGAAAGAGCTCCTATGCCTTTTCTGGATGCCTAAACCCCCACACATCTGGATGACAATGGTCTTTAAGTCACTCGACTTCGCCTTTTTGACCGACTGAGATCGGATAGTGAAGATGTGTTTGAAAAGACCCCAATGTGGTCGACACCCCAAGAAATTTTCACACATCGACACAAAGGCGGCCAGATACGTGATGGTGTTAGGATAAAAATGGTGGAGTTGAGCACCGAAAAAGTTCAAGAACCCCCGGAAGAAAGGATGCGGAGGAAGCGAAAAACCGGGGTCGACGTGGGTGGCGAGCAGAACGCACTCACCCGGTTGAGGCTGGGGATTCATCTCCCCCTCCGGCAGCCTTGCCACTCCCTTGGTGATTAGTCTAGACTCCGCCAGCTCGTCCAGATCCTCCTGCCGAATCGAAGACCAGATCCAATCACCCTGGATCCAGCCCGGTAGTAGCCCCGCGCGCGACAACGACCCGCGTTGCTGCTTCTTGCCCTTCGCCACCCCCTTTGTCTTCTTTGCGCGTTCCAACGCCGCCGTCTTGTCCTTCACTATGGTGACAGAGCGATGGCGTCGAAACAGAAGAGCTGGGCGCGACGGAGAAGCGGAGGAGGAAGAAAGAGGAAAAGGTGCACACAGTGCAGACGCCTCGGTCCCGTCACCTTATAAAGGGCCACTTCCGAGTGACTGACGCGTGGGACTAGGCAATCCTGTCAAATCCCGCAACAGTTGCGCGCAGCGTACGTGGCGAAAAAGGCGGCGCGGAAATCAAGGCATCACCGTTTATCCGCTCCGCCCGCTTTGGCACTCCCCGTCCCGCGCGCTTCCCTGAAATTTCGTATCCCGCGAAATCCGGGAAATGCAGCAGTCAATCGCGCCCAAGGCCCTGCATTCCAATACAACACTCGACAAATGACAGCACGAGTTCAGTCGACGACTCCCTGGATTGATCAAGGCAACTGAATCGACGCTGAAGTACCAACACGAGTTTTCCATCTTGCAGAAAGCGCTCGCGAAGGCACAAGAGTCAGAACCAGTTCAACTCCAACCTAACTTCCACTCGAACCTTAATCCATTTTGGGGATACTGATGAGGATACAGACCTGGGGTAGGGTCATAGGCCTGACCTGTACGTCCTACACAAGGTCATTACCCAAGAAGGCAAGAAGGTCAAGAGACACCATGAGACCCCCGGTCGAAGATGTCGAGTGCAATCCACTCGACATCAGGTCACTCGGGAGTATCCTTACCTACTGTCACTCGACCAACAAGAGAATCACTCACCTCCCGAAGACCAGGAGTTACTCAGCATGCAACGGACACTCATTCACTCCGTAGTCTTTAAGGTCATTAATAGCACTTAAGGCTGGCGTACCAGTAACGCCAGCACTTTATGTACATTAACTCCCTTGTAATGGAGGGTGGGAGAGGTCCTGGCGAATTCTATATAAGCCACCCTCCTCCTCTGGCACAAGGGTTCGCACCCCCTGTAACATCACACATATAATCCAATCGACCACCGAGATGTAGGGCTATTACTTCCTCCGCGAAGTGCCTGAACTCGTAAAACTCGTCTGTACACCTTCGCCATAGCTGAGATCTTGCCTCTCCATACTTACCCCCCTTTCTACTATCAGTCTTAGAACCACGACACCAGGTATACCAAGGGAACTCGCTGAGCACACTCTTAATATTGACCTGAAGTTTAAGCCGGTCAGGCAATTCCTTTGTCGTTTCAATGAGGAGAGGCGTAAGGCCATTGGTGAAGAAGTGGCCCGGATCTTGGCGGCTGGGTTCATTGTTGAAGTCATCTTGAGTGGTTGGCTAACCCAGTGCTGGTACTTAAGAAGAACGACACTTGACGTATGTGCGTAGACTGCATGGACTTAAACAAGGCTTGTCCAGCTGATCCTTTTGCTCTCCCTCGTATTGATCAAATTATTGATGCTACGGTGGGTTGTGAGCGTTTGAGCTTTTTGGATGGTTATTCTGGTTATTATCAGATCAAGATGGCAGTTAAGGACTAGGAGAAGACATCTTTCATCACTCCTTTTGGAGCCTTCTACTATGTGTCTATGCCTTTCAGGCTCAAGAGTGCCCACGCGACTTACCAGCGCTGTGTGCAGAATTGTCTTCATGATCAGATTGGGCGCAATGTTCATGCTTATGTGGATGATATCGTGGTGAAATCCAGAAAGAAAGAAACCTTGATAGATGATTTGAAGGAAACCTTTGACAACCTCCGGGTCTACAAGATGATGCTTAACCCGACCAAGTGTGTCTTTGGTGTGCCAGCGGGCAAGCTCTTGGGTTTTCTGGTTTCTAAAAGAGGCATTGAAGCTAACCCGGAGAAGATCAAAGCCATTACATCCTTGGCTAAATCGGCATGTGTCAATGATGTTCAACGCCTGATGGTTCGTATTGTGGCCTTAAGCCGGTTCATAAGCCGGTAGGGTGAGAGAGCAATACCGTTGTATCAGATGATGAAGAAAACAGATCACTTTGTCTGGAGTGATGCTGCTAATGAAGCATTTGAAGCCTTGAAGAAATAGCTAGCTGAGCCGCCAGTCCTTGCTGCTCCTATTGATAAAGAGCCACTGTTGTTATATGTGGCTGCCGATGCTCGGGCTGTCAATGTAGCTATTGTGATGGAACGAAAGGAAGCATGCAAGGAACATCCAGTTCAGAGGCCAGTTTTCTATCTCAGTGAGGTGCTCATTGAGTCCAAGCAGAGGTATCCGCATTGGCAGAAGCTAGTATATGGAGTCTTCATGGCTAGTCGAAAGCTCAAGCAATATTTGTTTGGTCATCCCATCATTGTGGTTGGTTCTGCTCCCTTAGGGGATATCATTCAAAACATAGAAGCCATAGGTCGGGTAGCCAAGTGGGCCATTGAGCTTGGACCCATGGTTTGAAATATATGCCTTGCACAATAATCAAGTCTCAAGCGCTTGGGGATTTCATTAATGATTGGACAGAGTTACAGACACCCGAAGAGAAGCCAGATAACACATATTGGACTATTCACTTCAATGGATCTAAGCAACTGGAAGGCTCGGGGGCTGGAGTTGTATTGACTTCCCCATGAGGCGACAAGTTTTGTTATGTTCTGAGGCTGTTGTTCCCTTGTACTAACAATGCAGCTGATTACGAAGCCTTACTCCATGGTCATCGGATGGCTAAGGAGATGAATTTAAGCCGGGTGAGGTGTTTTGGCGACTCAAACTTGGTGGCTCAGCAAGTTTCTGGCACTTGGGATTCTAAGGATCCACTCATGGTGGCTTATCGCCGAGAGGTTGATGCTATTGCAGGGCACTTCAAAGGTTATCAAGTGGAACATGTTGATCACGGGAAAAATGAAGCGGCTGATGCTTTGAGCCGGTTAGGATCCCAACGTAAGCCGGTACCACCTAACACTTTCCTGGATATTTTGCATAACCCTTCTATCAAGTTGCCTATAGAGGAAGATCTCGCCATTCCTGACCCGGAGGCACAGCTGGTGGCGGCTCTTCATGCTATTCCTGATTGGACAGTTCCATATTTGGCTTATATGACCCAGGGCGAGTTACCTGAGGATGAAACTTTGGCCAGACAGATAACTCGGTGGTCTAAGTCAATGACTATTGTTAATGGAGAATTGCATCATTGCAGTGTCACAGGGGCATTTCAACATTGTGTTTCTCCTGAGGAGGGTTGCGAAATTCTTCGCGAGATTCATGAAGGAGATTGTGGTCATCACGCTGGCTATAAATCTCTTGTGGCTAAAGCTTTTCGTCATGGGTTTTATTGGCTGATGGCTCATGCTGATGCTGAGGATCTAGTCAGTAAATGTGATGGTTGTCAGAAATTTTCACGACGAGCTCATGTGCCGGCTCAAGAATTAAGGATGATTCCAATTAATTGGCCATTTGCAGTCCAGGGGCTTGATATGGTTGGGCCTTTCAAAAGATCCAAGGATAAAATGACCCACCTCTTGGTGGTGGTTGACAAATTCACAAAGTGGGTCGAAGCAGAGCCGGTCAGTAAGTGTAATGCGGCAACAACGGTTCAATTTATCAAAAAAGTGATTTTCCGCTTTGGTTTTCCTCACAACATTATAACTGACAATGGCACTAATCTATCCAAGGGTGCTATGAAAGAGTTTTGTCAACGTGAGCATATTTGACTTGATGTATCATCAGTGGCTCACCCCCAATCCAATGGTCAATCTGAGAGAGCCAATCAAGAAATTTTGAGAGGCATCAATCCCCGGCTTATGGTTCCTTTGCAGAGGACGCCGAGTTGTTGGGTGGAGGAGTTACCCTCAGTGTTATGGAGTATCAATACTACCCCCAACAGATCTACGGGTTACATGCCTTTCTTCATGGTTTACAGAGCAAAGACGGTTCTCCCTAGTGACATCCGTCACGACTCGCCCCGCGTGGCGGCTTATGTTGAAGCTGACAATGAAAAAGCACGCCATGATGCTCTTGACTTGTTAGATGAGGAGCGTGACATTGCGGCGGCTCATTCGATGATTTACCAGAAAGATCTGCGCCGTTATCACAACCGCCGGGTTAAGACCAGAACCTTTCAAGAAGGTGACTTGGTGCTCCGGCTTATCCAGGATCAGACTGATATGCACAAGCTATCCCCACCTTGGCAAGGACCCTCTGTGGTCAGCAAGAATCTGAACAATGGATCATACTACCTTGTCGATGTTCGAGACCACAAGGACTCACACACGTCGGAGGAGGAGACCCGCCGGCCGTGGAATATTGCTCATCTTCGGCCTTACTACACTTGAGCCACCGGCTCTTACAGTTTACATTGATAACCCACAAGTATAGGGGATCGCAACAGTTTTCGAGGGTAGAGTATTCAACCCAAATTTATTGATTCGACACAAGTGGAGCCAAAGAATATTCTCAAGTATTAGTAGTTGAGTTGTCAATTCAACAACACCTGGATAACTTAGTATCTGCAGCAAAGTATTTAGTAGCAAAGTAGAGTGATAGTAATGGCAACAATGATAAAAGTAACGGTAGCAGTTTTGTAATGATTGTAACAGTAGCAACGGAAAAGTAAATAAGCGAAGCACAATATGTGAAAAGCTCGTAGGCATTGGATCAGTGATGGATAATTATGTCGGATGCGATTCCTCATGTAATAGCTATAACATAGGGTGACACAGAACTAGCTCCAGTTCATCAATGTAATGTAGGCATGTATTCCAAATATAGTCATACGTGCTTATGGAAAAGAACTTGCATGACATCTTTTGTCCTACCCTCCCGTGGCAGCGGAGTCCTAGTGGAAACAAAGGGATATTAAGGCCTCCTTTTAATAGAGTACCGGACCAAAGCATTAACACATAGTGAATACATGAACTCCTCAAACTATGGTCATCACCGAGAAGTATATCGATTATTGTCACTTCAGGGTTGTTGGATCATAACACATAATAGGTGACTATAGACTTGCAAGATAGGATCAAGAACTCACATATATTCATGAAAACATAATAGGTTCAGATATGAAATCATGGCACTCGGGCCCTAGTGACAAGCATTAAGCATAGCAAAGTGATAGCAACATCAATCTTAGAACATAGTGGATACTAGGGATCAAACCCTAACAAAACTAACTTGATTACATGGTAAATCTCATCCAACCCATCACCGTCTAGCAAGCCTACGATGGAATTACTCATGCATGGCGGTGAGCATCATGAAATTGGTGATGGAGGATGGTTGATGATGACGACAGCGACGAATCCCCCTCTTCGGAGCCCCGAACGGACTCCAGATCAGCCCTCCCGAGAGAGATTAGGGCTTGGCGGCAGCTCCGTATCATAAAACGCGATGAAACCTTTTCTCTGATTTTTTCTCTCCACAAAACATAATATATGGAGTTGGAGTTGAGGTCGGTGGAGCAGCAGGGGGCCCACGAGACAAGGGGGCGCGCCCAGGGGAGGGGGCGCGCCCCCACCCTCGTGGACAGGGTGTGGGGCCCCTGGCCTTGATTCTTTCATCGGTATTTTTTATATTTTCCAAAAGTTATCTTCGTGGATTTTCAGGTCATTCCATGAACTTTTGTTTTCTACACAATAAACAACACCATGGCAGTTCTGCTGAAAACAACATCAGTCCGGGCTAGTTTCATTCAAATCATGCAAGTTAGAGTCCAAAACAAGGGCAAAAGTGTTCGGAAAAGTAGATACGTTGGAGACGTATCAACTCCCCCAAGCTTAAACCTTTGCTTGTCCTCAAGCAATTCAGTTGATAAACTGAAAGTGATAAAGAAAAACTTTTACAAACTCTGTTTGCTCTTGTTGTTGTAAATATGTAAAGCCAACATTCAAGTTTTCATCAAAGATTATGAACTAACCATATTCACAATAACACTTAGGTCTCATGTTTACTGATATCAATGGCATAATCAGCTAGCGAGCAATAATAATAAAACTCGGATGACAACACTTTCTCAAAACAATCATAATATGATATAATAAGATGGTATCTCGCTAGCCCTTTCTGAGACCGCAAAACATAAATGCAGAGCACCTTTGAAGATCAAGGACTGACTAAACATTGTAATTCATGGTAAAAGAGATCCAGTCAAGTCATACCCAATATAAACTAATAGTAATGCATGCAAATGTCAGCCGTGCTCTCCAGCAGGTGCTTTTTAATAAGAAGGTGATGACTCAACATAAAAGTAAATAGATAGGCCCTTCGCAGAGGGAAGCAGGGATTTGTCGAGGTGCCAGAGCTCGATTTTAAAATAGAGATGAATAACATTTTGAGCGCATACTTTCACTGTCAACGCAACAACTATGATATGGCGATATCTTCCATGCTACACACATTATAGGCAGTTCCCAAACAGAATGGTAAAGTTTATACTCCCCACCACCAACAAGCACACTCCACGGCCATCCGAAACAACGGGGAACCATCCATACCAACAACAGTCCTGGGGGAGTTTTATTTTAATTATTTTGATTTGCTTTGATCTTTTTGATCATGGGACTAGGCATCCCAGTTACCAGCCATTTTCTCGTGAATGAGGAGCGGAGTCCACTCCCCTTGAGAATAACCCACCTAGCATGGAAGATACAGACATCCCTAGTTGAAACATGAGCTGCTCGAGCATACAAAAACAGAATTTCATTTGAAGGTTTGGAGTTTGGCACATACAAATTTACTTGGAATGGCAGGTAGATACCGCATATAGGAAGGTATGGTGGACTCATATGGAATAACTTTGGGGTTTATGGAGTTTGGATGCACAAGCAGTATTCCCGCTTAGTACAGGTGAAGGCTAGCAAACGACTGGGAAGCGACCAACTGAGAGAGCGACAACAGTCATGAACATGCATTAAAATTAATTAACACCGAGTGCAAGCATGAGTAGGATATAATCCACCATGAACATAAATATCATGAAGGCCATGTTGATTTGTTTCAACTACATGCGTGAACATGTGCCAAGTCAAATCACTCGAATCATTCAAAGGAGGATACCATCCCCTCATACCACATCATAACTATTTTAATAGCATGTTGGCACACAAGGTAAACCATTATAAGCTCCTAGCTAATTAAGCATGGCATAAGCAACTATAATCTCTAAATGTCATTGCAAACATGTTAACTCATAATTGGCTGAATCAGGAACGATGAACTCATCATATTTACAAAAACAAAAGAGGTCGAGTTCATACTAGCTTTTCTCATCTCAATCAGTCCATCATATATCGTCATTATTGCCTTTCACTTGCACGACCGAACGGTGTGTATAATAATAATAGTGCACGTGCATTGGACTAAGCTGGAATCTGCAAGCATTCAATTCAAGAGAGAAGACAAAGTAATATGGGATCTAAGTTAAAATCATCAATCATGCATATGAGAGCCACTAAACATTTTTCATTATGGTCTTCTCCTCTCGACCCCCAAGGGAAAGAAAAGAAATAAAACTATTTACACGGGAAAGCTCCCAAAGTAAAAGACGAAGGACGAGAAATCTTTTTGGGTTTTCATTTTAATTACTACTACAAGCATGGAAATTAAACTAACTATTTTTTTGGTTTTCTTAAGGTTTATCAAACACACAAGAAGAAAGCTAGAAAAATAAATTAAACTAGCATGGATAATACAATGAAAGAGTATGAGCACCGACAACTAGAATAGTGTGTGAACATGAATGTAAAGTCGGTGAGAAATATGTACTCCCCCAAGCTTAGGATTTTGGCCTAAGTTGGTCTAATGCCAAGGATCACGACTACTCCCCCCTGTGTACTGAGGAGTGTCATCTGGATACCACTGGCTGACGATCTCTTCCGGATCCCACTGATAAGATGATGGATGATAAGGGTCCAGTGGGGGTTCCGGCTCAGGCTCTGGAGCAGATGTCTGGCCTCGATGAGCGTACACTGCTTCCGGCAAGACAAGGTAATTGTCTGCAGTTAAATCAAACAACAAAGGCGCAGGCAGGGTAATAATCTCATTGTGTTTCTTATTAAATCTCAGGTTATACAGAAGCATCTTATCTTCGTTATCAACAATAAACTCATGCGCTACCATGCTCCTGTATTCTAAAAAGGAAAGAGGCAGAAGTGTCTCCTCTTTCTCATAATGCCTAATCGGTATCTCAAAATGTTCAGCAAGGCGTGCAGCATAGATACCTCCAAAGATGGGGCCCTTTGTATGGTTCAGGCTTAACCGTTTAGCAATAACGACACCCATACTAAAAGTGTTGTCACTAAAGAAGGCATGGAACATAATAATAATATCAGGAACATTGAAGTTTCCACTATTTCCACGACCAGTTAACCATCGACTAGCAAATATGGCAAAGTAGCATAAAACAGGAAAATGTATGCTAGTGATTCTCGCATTGGAACCCTTCTTCGAATCCCCTACAGTAATAGTGTTAACAAAACCGTCCACATCTTTACTATGTGGTTCATCTAAGCTGCCCTCAAAGGGTATTCTACAAACCGCGCAAAAATTACGTAATGACATTTCCTTCGTCTCATCATATAAATGAAAAGATACTGAAGGAGGTGAATTCTTAGGATAATAGTAAAAGTTTTGCACGAAAATATTGGTGAGTAAGAGATACTGATTGATCTGGTCGTGGAGGAAGTCTGTGAGGCCCGCATTTTCAGCCAAAGAATAGAAGTCTTCATAAATCCCAGCTGCTCTCAAGAAATTATCACATGGCCACTCACAAGGCCTTACTTCCGCTATGCGAGGAAGATTATACTTGGCCTTTTCTTTCTCCTTAGCTTGTTTATCCTTGGAGCTTTGTCTAGAAGAGCCCCTCAATAATCTCCTTATCATTTTCTGAAAATTTCTGAAATTTTTAGTAATTTCAAAATAAAAGTGAATCAAACTAAACGAGATTGATAGCAACTACTCCCACAAGTGCCTAGAGCCTATATCATGCATTAGAATTACTTGGGACCTCATAAATATTGACATGCAAGCTCAAGAACAGGGTCACCTATGCAGCAAAAATTTGCAATGAATAAAGCACTAGAACAAAAACTAATTGGACCAATGGAGGAGTCACATACCAAGAAACAATCTCCCAAAGCAGTTTTGTGAATGGAGCTTTGAGCAAGGAGATCAAAAATCGCAGCAAAATGAGCTAGGACTCGTGCTTGAGCTGGATGGGGATTTTTTGGGAGGAAGATGGAGTGTGTGGGTGTAGGAATAACTGGAGGGGGGCACTGTGGGCCCATGAGACAGGGGGTGCGCCTAGGGGGAGTGGGCGCGCCCTCCACCCTCGTGGCCAAGTGCTTGCCCCCCTGATGTGTTCTCAATGCCTAAAATCCTCAAATATTCCATAAAAAATCATACTAAATTTGCAGGGCATTTGGAGCACTTCTATTTTTGGGTTTTTTATTGCACGAATAGTTTAGAAAACAGACAAATAATACTATTTTTTCTTTATTTATTCTAAATAACAGAAAGTAAAAAGAGGGTATAGAAGGTTGTGCCTTCTAGTTTAATCCATCTCATGATCATCAAAATGAATCTACTAACAAGGTTGATCAAGTCTTGTTAACAAACTCATTCCGAATAACACAGAACTGGAGAAAATTTGAATAACACTAGGTTACCTCAACGGGGATATGAACATCCCCAACAATAAGAATATCATACTTTTTCTTGACATTAGGAAGAGGAAATTCAAAACCTCCAATAATAATAGTTGGAACTTTTCCAATAGAATTGATGCTATGAACTTGAGGTTGTTTCCTCAGAAAGTGTACCGTATGCTCATTACCATTAACATGAAAAGTGGCATTGCCTTTGTTGCAATCAATAATAGCCCTTGAAATATTCAAAAAGGGTCTACCAAGGATAATCGACATACTATCGTCCTCGGGAATATCAAGAATAACAAAGCCCGTTAAGATAGTGACATTTGCAACCATAACAGGCACATCCTCACAAATACCGACAGGTATGGCACTTGATTTATCTGCCATTTGCAAAGATATTTCAGTAGGTGTAAACTTATTCAATTCAAGTCTACGATATAAAGAGAGAGGCATAACACTAACACCAGCTCCAAGATCACATAAAGCAGTTTTAACATAATTTCTTTTAATGGAGCATGGTATAGTTGGTACCCCCAGATCTCCAAGTTTCTTAGGCATTCCACCGTTAAAAGTATAATTAGCAAGCACGGTGGAAATTGCAGCTTTCGGTATCTTTCTTTTATTTGTAATGATATCCTTCATATATTTAGCATAAGGATTTAATTTAAGCATATCAGTTAAGCGCATATGTAAGAAAATAGGTCTAATCATTTCAGCAAAGCCCTCAAAATCCTCACCATCCTTTGTCTTGGATGGTTTAGGAGGAAAAGGCATGGGTTTCTGAACCCATGGTTCTCTTTCTTTACCGTGCTTCCTAGCAACAAAATCTCTCTTATCATAACGCTGATTCTTTGATTGTGGGTTATCAAGATCAACAACAGGTTCAATCTCTACATCATTATTATTGCTAGGTTGAGCATCACCATGAACATTATCATTAACATTATCACTAGGTTCATGTTCATCACCTGATTGTGTTTCAGCATCAGAAATAGAAATATCATTGGGATTCGCAGGTGTGTCTACAACAGGTTCACTAGGAGCATGCAAAGTCCTATCTTTTTCTTTTTCTTCTTCTTAGAAGAACTAGGTGCATCTAAATTATTTCTATGAGAATCCTGCTCGATTCTCTTAGGGTGGCCTTCAGGATACAAAGGTTCCTGGGTCATTCTACCAGTTCTAGTAGCCACTCTAACAGCAAAGTCATGTTTATTATTTAATTCATCGAGCAAATCACTTTGAGCTTTAAGTACTTGTTCAGCTTGAGTGGTAACCATAGAATCATATTTGCTAATGAGTTTAAGTTCACCTTTAACTCTAGCCATATAATCACTCAAGCGTCTAATCTCGAAAGCATTATTCTTTAATTCTCTACCAACATGAGCATTAAAACTTTCTTGTCTAGCCATAAAGTCACCAAATTCATCTAAACATGGGCTATGAAATTTGGTAGATGGGATTTCAGCTTTATCATATCTATAGAGAGAGTTTACCTTTACTACCTGTGTCGGGTTATCAAGACAGTGTGTTTCTTCGACGGGCGGTAAATTAAGACTATGTATTTCTTCAATAGGAGGTAAATTCTTAACATCTTCAGCTTTAATACCTTTTTCTTTCATTGATTTCTTTGCCTCTTGCATATCTTTAGGACTGAGAAATAGAACTCCCCTTTTCTTCGGAGTAGGTTTAGGAATAGGCTCAGGAGTTGGCTTAGTTGGCTCAAGAATTGGCTCAGGGAGAGTCCAATTATTTTCATTAGTCAACATATTATTCAATAACAATTCAGCTTGGTCGACTGTTCTTTCCCTGCAAACACAACCAGCACAACTATCCAAGTGGTCCTTGGAAGCATCGGTTAGTCCATTATAAAAGATATCAAGTATTTCATTTTTCTTAAGAGGATGATCAGGCAAAGCATTAAGTAATCGGAGAAGCCTCCCCCAAGCTTGTGGCATCATCCATAACATGCGACATATCAGAATTCATAGCAGTAGCAGGTTTAGGTGTCGCAAGCTTACTCATAACAGAAGGAGAATCTAGTGCAGAGCTAGATGGCAGTTCCTTACCTCCCCTCGTAGTTGAGGGAAAAATCTTAGTTCTTGCGTCTTTCAAGTTCTTCATAATGATCAGCAGATATAAATCCCAAGTGACTCAAAGAATAGAGCTATGCTCCCCGGCAACGGCGCCAGAAATTAGTCTTGATAACCCACAAGTATAGGGGATCACAACAATTTTTGAGGGTAGAGTATTCATCCCAAATTTATTGATTCGACACAAGGGGAGCCAAAGAATATTCTCAAGTATTAGCAGTTGAGTTGTCAATTCAACCACACCTGGATAACCTAGTATCTGCAGCAAAGTATTTAGTAGCAAAGTAGTATGATAGTAATGGTAACAGTGATAAAAGTAACGGTAGCAGTTTTGTAATGATTGTAACAGTTGCTACGGGAAAGTAAAGAAGCGAAGCACAATATGTGAAAAGCTCGTAGGCATTGGATCAGTGATGGATAATTATGTCGGATACAATTCCTCATGTAATAGCTATAACATAGGGTGACACAGAACTAGCTCCAGTTCATCAATGTAATGTAGGCATGTATTCCAAATATAGTCATACGTGCTTATGGAAAAGAACTTGCATGACATCTTTTGTCCTACCCTCCCGTAGCAGCGGAGTCCTAGTGGAAACTAAGGGATATTAAGGCCTCCTTTTAATAGAGTACCGGACCAAAGCATTAACACATAGTGAATACATGAGCTCCTCAAACTACGGTCATCACCGAGAAGTATCCCGATTATTGTCACTTCGGGGTTGTCGAATCGTAACACATAATAGGTGACTATAGACTTGCAAGATAGGATCAAGAACTCACATATATTCATGAAAACATAATAGGTTTAGATTTGAAATAATGGCACTCGGGCCCTAGTGACAAGCATTAAGCATAGCAAAGTCATAGCAACAACAATCTCAGAACATAGTGGATACTAGGGATCAAACCATAACAAAACTAACTTGATTACATGGTAAATCTCATCCAACCCATCACCGTCCAGCAAGCCTACGATGGAATTACTCACGCATGGCGGTGAGCATCATGAAATTGGTGATGGAGGATAGTTTATGATGACGACGGCGACGAATCCCCCTCTCCGGAGCCCCGAACAGACTCCAGATCAGCCCTCCTAAGAGAGATTAGGGCTTGACGGCAGCTCCGTATCGTAAAGCGCGATGAAACTTTTTCTCTGATTTTTCTCTCCACGAAACGAAATATATGGAGTTGGAGTTGAGGTCGGTGGAGCAGCAGGGGGCCCATGAGACAGGGGGCGCGCCCAGGGGGAGGGGCGCGCCCCCACCCTCGTGGACAAGGTGTGGGCCCCCTGGCCTTGATTCTTTCGCCAATATTTTTTATATTTTCCAAAATTTATCTCCATGGATTTTCAGGTCATTCCGAGAACTTTTATTTTCTGCACAATAAACAACACCATGGCAGTTCTGCTGAAAACAACGTCAGTCCGGGTTAGTTTCATTCAAATCATGCAAGTTAGAGTCCAAAACAAGGGCAAAAGTGTTTGGAAAAGTAGATACGTTGGAGACGTATCATACATATCTTTACAATGTATATATTATGATGATTATTATAATAAAGCTAGCATCCCTGATAATGCAGGGCCTCTGCCATTTCGTTTCCAAGAATAATGAGTCTTCTTCATATTATATGGTCACTTGGGGGCTTCCTGCTCATCGAGCATAGCTGTGAATATCCCTCTTGATCCGGCTAATATGCCACACTCACAAATCACTAGGGGGCTTCCTGCTCATTGAGCATAGCTATGAATATCCCTCTTGATTCGGCTAAAACACCACAAACCACTTGGGTGCTTCCTGCTCATTGAGCATAGCTGTGAATCCCTATTGGTCCGGCTTATACGCCATGGTTACAAAGCACTTGGGGGCTTCCTGTTCAAACATAGGTGTATTCACCAAAGAGAACATAGCGTTACTACCCAGGTTTGGAACACGAGGTGTATTCACCAAAACTTTCCGGATTCTCCTGCTTTGTAGAATCTGCTACTCTGCCCGAGTAATCCCGGAATGACAAGCTGAACTCTTAACAAGTCAATCTTACATAGATCCTGAACTTGTCAATGTTAAAATGGCAGTCATGTGAGGCCGGATTCACAGAGTGTAAAAGGTTAACTCAGTGGCTTGGCGGCCCATGAAAGCTTCGGAGCTTTAGGCTTGGCAGCCTATGAAAGCCTTGTTTTCTCGATTTGATTCATTTTTTGAACATTTTTGGGTTTCTCTTGGTACCGTATTGACATATGGTTTAAGAAACGATTCAGGCCATGTAGCCTCAATTCTTACGGCTCATATTTGAGTATATCCTTGGTTTCTGATAACCCGGCCTGACTTTGGACTATAGGTCGCCAACATATGATAATGTTAGATACTTGGAAGCGTTATGCTCTAAATTATGGGATATTACCCCTTGCTACATACGACGTTGTAAGTCGATAGTATATGACAATTAAACAGGGTGTTATATATATTCAATATTTGGGTTGTTACCCTTATTGTGCCGGTATTTTTTAGCTGGCGGTGTACTATAGGTATGATACTCTTTAAATTACATAAGGTCATGATTAACCCGGTCCTGGTTATGGATATCTTTAGTCACCAATGGTTTTTATGGAATATTATGACCCGTCCTGCGGTAAACCGCCAGGATCCTTGTTATATGTTTGTGTGCAGGTACAATAGATAATCTGGTACACACAGTCGAGGAAGTCATAAGCATAAGTGGCAGGGCTTCAAATTGACAGATCCTTAAATATCATACAAAGCAAAAAACATGCACAATGGCATGACAGATCAGAAGTTCAACTAAAGTATTACATGGCTCAGCGAGCCCAAATGTTTAAAGTGTTTTTCAGACGATCAAATGTATGAAACGCCCAAGCGGATCAATCTTCTTGGCCTTGACGGCTTGAAGCTTCTGGATCATCCTTCTCCAGCTCTTAGTCCTCCTCCGCTGTCTGGAAGTTTGGTGATGACCAGTCAAGGCCACACATGGCTTGGAATTCAGCTTCATCATCAATAAGTTCGGACGGCTCAACTTCAGGGGTGAAAGTATGCTTACGGATTGGGGGGATTAGATCCATCACTTTATAAGCCGACATGGGCATCTTCTGATTCTCCATGTCATAAGCCGGCTGGTACTCTGAAATATCCTTCTCATCAGCAATCAGGCTGGCTAGGGGACGTATTTCCTTCACGTAGGCAGCGAAGGCTTTCTTATCAAAGGGAGTGCCATCTTCCTTCATGCTTGGATACCCAGTAGCTAGCTTGGCCGGGTCTAGTTCCGTTTGACATGCCTTGGCCCGGCTTAAGGCTATCACGACACCGGCTCTAGCAGCTGACCGCTCTATCTCTTCAATCTGAGCAGGCAGAACAGAAAGTTTTTTCAAGGCATCGCTCAACAGAGTGGGTGCTTGGTTAGTTGGAGAGATCGTGGCCAGCGTGCGCTGAGTTCCAGTGTATAGCTGTTTAACGAGCGTATACACGGCCTTGAGCTTTACAAGCATCTCTTGACCAAGATTGCTGATAAGTCTCCGTCGTATCTATAATTTTTTATTGTTCCATGCCAATATTATTCAACTTTCATATACTTTTGGCAACTTTTTATACTATTTTTGGGACTAACATATTGATCCAGTGCCTAGTGCCAGTTCCTGTTTGTTGCATGTTTTATGATTCGCAAAAACCCAATATCAAACAGAGATCAAACGGGCTAAAAACGGACGGAGCTTATTTTTGGAATATTTATGATTTTTGGGAAGTAAAATCAAAGTGAGACGGTGCCCGAGGTGGCCACGAGGGTGGCCCGCGCACCCACTTTAACTGGGCGCGCCCCTGATCCTCATGGGCCCCTCGTAAGGCGGTTGACGCTCTTCTTTGGCCACAAGAAAGCTAATTTTTGGAAAAATATCTGGGCGAAGGTTTCAATCCAATCGGAGTTACGTATCTCCGGATATAAAAGAAAAGGTGCCAGGGCAGAATCTCAGAACGCAGAAACAGAGAGAGACAGAGAGATAGATCCAATCTCGGAGGGGCTCTCTCCCCTCCCACTCTATGGGATCCAAGGACCAGAGGGAAAACCCTTCTCCCATCTAGGGAGAAGGTCAAGGAAGAAGAAGAAGAAGGGGGCTCTCTCCTTCCGGTGGCGCCGGAGTGCCACCGGGGGCCATCATCATCACCACGATCTTCACCAACAACTTCACCGCCTTCATCACCAACTCTCCCCCCCTCTATGCAGCGGTGTAACCCCTCTTTTACCCGCTGTAATCTCTACTTAAACATGGTGCTCAACGCTATATATTATTTCCCAATGATGTATGGCTATCCTATGATGTTTGAGTAGATCCGTTTTGTCCTATGGGTTAATTGATTATCGTGATTTGTTTGAGTTGCATGTTTTATTATTGGTGTTGTCCTATGGTGCTCTCCGTGTCGCGCAAGCGTGAGGGATCCCCGCTGTAGGGTTTGCAATATGTTCATGATTTGCTTATGGTGGGTGGCGTGAGTGACAGAAGCACAGACCCGAGTAAGTAGGTTTTTTGCGTATGGGATAAAGGGGACTTGATGCTTTAATGCTATGGTTGGGTTTAACCTTAATGATCTTTAGTAGTTGCAGATGCTTGCTAGATTTCCAATCATAAGTGCATATGATCCAAGAAGAGAAAGTATGTTAGCTTATGCCTCTCCCTCAAATAGAATTGCAATAGTGATTACCGGTCTAGTTATCGATTGCCTTGGACAAATAACTTTCTCGTGACAAAAATCTCTCTACCAAAATTAACTTAGTTGCTTGTTTATCTAAACAGCCCCTACTTTTTATTTACGTGTTCTTTATTATCTTGCAAACCTATCCAACAACACGTACAAAGTACTTTTAGTTTCATACTTGTTTTAGGTAAAGCGAACATCAAGCGTGCGTAGAGTCGTATCAGTGGCAGATAGGACTTGAGAGAATATTTGTTCTACCTTTAGCTCCTCATTGGGTTCGACACTATTACTTATCGAAAGAGGCTACAATTATCCCCTACACTTGTGGGTTATCAAGACCTTTTTCTGGCGCCGTTGCCGGGGAGTCATAGCATGGGGTGAATATTCTCGTGTGTGCTTGGTTGCTTTATCACTAAGTAATTTTTATTTGTTGTTCTAAGTTGTTCTCTATCTCTAGTTATGGATATGGAACATGAAATACCAAGAAAATTAGGTGTACTTGCTACTCATGGAGATGGGGAACCTCCTAAAACCCTCGATGCTCGTTATGTGAAAGAAATTATGTACTACTTTGATAATCCTGAGAAAACCCCATTCAATTTTGTTATGGGAGACACGTTGGATCAACATGAATACTTTAGAGATTATTGCTTGAATCTATGTTTAAAGAGTATGCAGATTTTGATGATTCAGTTTATTGACCTAATTTTTTGCTATACTTAAATATTGCTATGAGAATTATGAATATAATGCAAATATTGATGCATTTATTGAGGAAGTCTCTGTTGTCCAAGAAGAGACTAATATTTTGCAGGAGTCTATGGAAGAAGAAATTGATGAAACTATGAGCTCATTGGATGAAAAAGATGATGAGGAGAGCGAACAACAAAAGGAGGAAGAGCGGATTAGCTACCCGTTCCCACCTTCTAATGGGAGTAACTCTTCAACTCATACATTGTTTAATTTCCCTTCGTGCTTACCGAAGGATGATTGCTATGATGATTGTTATGATCCCGTTGATTCTCTTGAAATATCCCTTTTTGATGATGCTTGCTATGCTTGTGGCCAAGATGCCAATATGAATTATGATTATGGATATGAACTTGCTATAGTTCCTTATGTTAAACATGAAATTGTTGCTATTGCACCCACGCATGATAGTCCTATTATCATTTTGAATTCTCCAAACTACAGTATATCGGAGAAGTTTGTGCTTATTAAGGATTATATTGATGGGTTGCCTTTTATCGTTGCACGTGATAATTTTGATGAATGTAATATGCATGTGCTTGCTGCTCCTACTTGCAATTATTATGAGAGAGGAACTATATCTCCACCTCTCTATGTTTCCAATATGATAAAATTGCAAGAAACTGCTTATACTATGCATTGGCCTTTACTATGTGTGCATGAATTGTTCTTTTATGACATGCCAATGCATAGGAAGAGAGTTAGACTTTTTCATTGCTTGATATATGTTACTTTGTGCTCACTACTAAATTACAAATCATTATTAATTAAAATTGGCTTTGATATACCTTGGGATCCAGGTGGATCCATTACTTGAGCACTTTATGCCTAGGTTAATGGCTTTAAAGAAAGCACTGCCAGGGAGACAACCCGGAAGTTTTAGAGTCATTTATTTCTCTTGAGTACTTTTGTATAGTTTAAAAACAAAAATAAATAAAGAGGGGAACCCAAAACTTTTCAAAAAGGAAAGTGAAAGTGAGAAAGACAAGCATTGTTGAAGGGGGAGAGCTCCTTGAACTTTGTGCATGCTCACGGAAACTTTGTGAATCTTAATTACAGAAACTTTTCATCAAAAATAATTATCCCCTTATACAATTCCATTGTATTATAAAAATAATGTGCTAAGGTTTGCCTTTAGGATGTTTACAATGCTTGTTGGTTTGTACGGTGCAGGACAGAAACTTTGGCTGTAGTGCGCGATTTTACATTTTTTACTGGAACGTCAAACGGTTCTGATTCTTGTTGAACTGTCTTTCCGATTTTTTTTTATTTTTCCTAATTTTGCTAGAATTTTTGGGTACCATAAGTATGGTGAATGTTCAGATTGCTACGGACTGCTCTGTTTTTGACAGATTCTGTTTTTGATGCATAGTTTACTTGTTTTGATGAAACTATCGATTTCTATCAGTGGATTAAGCCATGGAAATGCTATATTACAGTAGACACAATGCAAAAACAAAATATGAATTGGTTTGCTACAGTATTTAGAGTAGTGGTTTGCTTTATTACACTAACGGATCTTACCGAGTTTTCTGTTGAAGTTTTGTGTGGATGAAGTGTTTGATCGAGGAGGTGTCGATATGAGGAAAAGGAAGAGAGGCAAGAGCTCAAGCTTGGGGATGCCCGAGGCACCACAAGTAAATATTCAAGGAGACTCAAGCGTCTAATCTTGGGGATGCCCCAGAAGGCATCCCCTCTTTCTTTAACAAGTATCGGTATGTTTTCGGATTCGTTTCGTTCATGCGATATGTGCAAGTATTGGAGCGTCTTTTGCATTTAGTGTTCACTTTTCTTTTATGCACCATGCTGGTATGAGATGGTCCTTGGTTGATTTATAGAATGCTCATTGCACTTCACTTAAATCTTTTGAGTATGGCTTTATAGAATGCTTCATATGCTTCACTTATATTATTTGAAGTTTGGAATGCATGTTTCTCTTCACATAGAAAACCGCCATTTATAGAATGCTCTTTTGCTTCACTTAAATTTGTTAGAGCATGGGCATATCTTTTGTGCAAAGAATTAAACTCTCTTGCTTCACTTATATCTATTTAGAGAGATGACAGGAATCGGTCATTCACATGGTTAGTCATAAAATCCTACATAAAACTTGTGGATCACTGAATATGATATGTTTGATTCCTTGCAACAGTTTTGCAATATAGAGATGATAATATGTGGGAGGTACTAGTAGATGATTGTGTTTAGTAAGGATATTGGTGTTAAGGTTTGTGATTCCTGAAGCATGCATGCATGGTCTACTAACTATGTAACCAAATTGGCGCGCATTGTATTTTGATATTTTATCTTTGCGTGAAGGTCAGGGGCGCCCAATGGTTAACTCCTACCAACCTCCCCCCTAGGAGCATGCGTGTAGTACTTTGTTTTGAGGGCTAATAAATTTTTGCAATAAGTATGTGAGTTCTTTATGACTAGTGTTGAGTCCATGGATTATACGCACTCTCACCCTTCCATCATTGCTAGCCTCTTCGGTACCGTGCATTGCCCTTTCTCACCTCGAGAGTTGGTGCAAACTTCGTCGGTGCATTCCAACCCCGTGATACGATACACTCTATCACACATAAGCCTCCTTATATCTTCCTCAAAACAGCCACCATACCTACCTATCATGGCATTTTCATAGCCATTCCGAGATATATTGCCATGCAACTTCCATCATCATCATATACATGACTTGAGCATTCATTGTCATATTGCCTTGCATGATCGTAAGATAGCTAGCATGATGTTTTCATGGCTTGTCCATTTTTTGATGTCATTGCTATGCTAGACCATTTCACATCCCGGTACACCGCCGGAGGCATTCATATCGAGTCATATCTTTGTTCTAGTATCGAGTTGTAATATTGAGTTGTAAGTAAATAAAGTGTGATGATCATCATTATAAAGCATTGCCCCATAAAAAAAGAAAAAAAGAAAAAAAAGGAGAGGCCAAAGAAGCCTAAATAAAAAGGGGGGGGGGCAAAGAAGCCCGCCAAAAAAAAAGAAAAAAAAAGAAAAAAATGGCAATGTTACTATCCTTTTCCCACACTTGTGCTTCAGAGTAGCACCATGTTCTTCATATAGAGAGTCTCATATGTTACCACTTTCATATACTAGTGGGAATTTTTTATTATAGAACTTGGCTTGTATATTCCAACGATGGGCTTCCTCAAATGCCCTAGGTCTTCATGAGCAAGCAAGTTGGATGCACACCCACTTAGTTTTCAGTTTGAGCTTTCATACACTTATAGCTCTAGTGCATCCGTTGCATGGCAATCCCTACTCCTCGCTGATACGTCCATTTTGTATCATGCTTTTATATCAATATTTATTGCATTATGGGCTGTTATTACACATTATATCTCAATACTTATGGCTACTATCTCTTATTTTACAAGGTTTACCATGAAGAGGGGGAATGCCGGCAGCTGGAATTCTGGCTGGAAAAGGAGCAAACATTGGAAACCTATTCTGCACTGCTCCAAAAATCCTGAAACTCCACGAAACCTATTTTTGGAATTAATAAGAATTATTGAGCAAAAGAAATACATCAGGGGGCCCACACCCTATCCAGGAGGGTGGGGGTGCGCCCACCCCTACTGGGCATGCCCCCTGTCTCCTGGGCCCCCTGGTGGCCCCCCGGTGTCCATCTTCTGCTATTTGAGGGCTTTTACCCTGAAAAAAATCGTGGGCAAGCTTACGGGACGAAACTCCGCCGCCACGAGGCAGAACCTTGGCGGAACCAATCTAGGGCTCTCGCGGAGCTGTTCTGCCGGGGACACTTCCCTCCGGGAGGGGGAAATCATCACCAACGTTATCACCAACGATCCTCTCATCGGGAGGGGGTCAATCTCCATCAACATCTTCACCAGCACCATCTCCTCTCAAAACCCTAGTTCATCTCTTGTATCCAATCTTGTATCAAAACCAAAAATTGGTACATGTGGGTTGCTAGTAGTGTTGATTACTCCTTGTAGTTGATGCTAATTGGTTTACTTGGTGGAAGATCATATGTTCAGATCCTTAATGCATATTATTACTCCTCTGATTATGAACATGAATATGCTTTGTGAGTAGTTACATTTGTTCCTGAGGACATGGATGAAGTCTTGCTATTAGTAGTCATGTGAATTTGGTATTCGTTTGATATTTTGATGAGATGTATGTTGTCTTTTCCTCTAGTGGTGTTATGTGAACGTCGACTACATGACACTTCACCATTATTTGGGCCTAGAGGAAGGCATAGGGAAGTAATAAGTAGATGATGGGTTTCTAGAGTGACAGAAGCTTAAACCCTAGTTTATGCGTTGCTTCATTAGGGGCTGATTTGGATCCATACGTTTAATGTTGTGGTTAGGTTTACCTTAATACTTCTTTTGTAGTTGCAGACACTTGCAATAGGGGTTAATCATAAGTGGGATGCTTGTCCAAGTAAGTGCAATACCCAAGCACCGGTCCACCCACATATCAAATTATCAAAGTACCAAACACGAATCATATGAACGTGATGAAAACTAGCTTGACAATAATTCCCATGTGTCCTGGGGAGCTCCTTTCTCATTATAAGAAATTTTCCAGGCTTATCCTTTGCTACATAAAGGATTGGGCCACCTTGCTGCACTTTATTTACTTGTTGCTCATTACAATTTACTTTATCACAAAACTATCTATTACCTACAATTTCAGTGCTTGCAGAGAAAACCTTACTGAAAACCGCTTATCATTTCCTTCTGCTCCTCGTTGGGTTCGACACTCTTACTTATCAAAAGGACTACGATAGATCCCCTACACTTGTGGGTCATCAAGACTCTTTTCTGGCACCGTTGCCGGGGAGTGTAGCGCTTTTGGTGAGTGGAACTTGGTAAGGAAACATTTATACAGTGTGCTGAAATTTTCTATTACTTGTCACCATGGAAACAAATTCTTTGAGGGGCTTGTTCGGGGTATCTTCACCCCGACCAGAAGAGCAAAGTGTTGCTCCTCAACCTACTGAACGTTATGAAAATATTTACTTTGAGATTCCTTCGGGTATGATAGAGAAACTGCTAGCTAATCCATTTGGAGGAGATGGAACATTGCATCCCGATTTACACCTTATCTTTGTGGACGAAGTTTGTGGATTATTTAAGCTTGCATGTATTCCCGATGATGTTTTCAAAAGGAAGGTCTTCCCTTTATCTTTGAAGGGAGATGCATTGACATGGTATAGGCTATGTGATGATACGAGATCTTGGAATTATAAGCAATTGAAGTTGGAATTTCACCAGAAGTTCTATCCTATGCATCTTGTTCATCGTGATCGTAATTACATATATAATTTCTGGCCTCGCGAAGTAGAAAGCATTGCTCAAGCTTGGGGGAGGCTTAAATCAATGTTATATTCATGCCCCAATCATGAGCTCTCCCGGGAAATGATTATTAAAAACTTTTATGCTCGGCTTTCTCTTAATGATCGCAACCTGCTCGATACTTCCTGTGCTGGTTCTTATATGCTGAAGACTATTGATTTCAAAATGGACTTAATGGAAAGAATTAAACGCAACTCTGAAGATTGGGGTTCTGACGATGGTAAGGAGTCAGGTATGACACCTAAGTTCGATTGTGTTAAATCTTTTATGGATACCGATGTTTTTCGTGGATTTAGCGCTAAGTATGGACTTGACTCTAAGATAGTAGCTTCTTTCTGTGAATCTTTAATGTCACAGCCTAGTTTTTGCCCTCTTTTCTTTGCTTGATTTTCATCTGAGTTGGTTTTGATTTGGAGTTTTGAATCATTCCATTTGGACTTGATCACTTGGGTATCCCTTGATCTTCACCCAAGTACCCCCTCTCCTCTTCCAATCCATCATTTCACCCCTGGCCAACCCAACAATATTGCTTGGAATATTTTTCTTAAATGAAAAATATTCATTTTGCCTCTTAAACCCTAGCTTAACTCTTTGACCTGCAAAGCAACCCTCATTTTTGTTGCCCTAAAAATCCTGAGAAAAATCCCAAATATTCTTTGGACCCTAGGGCACATTTCTGAGCAAAAATATTTCGCCACTTTTTGGAGTATTTTTGCTACAGAAAATATTTTCACTTCTGGGCTGAAAATGGTAGTTTCTACAACAACTACCTTTTTATTAGCTCCAATGCAGCTGGTTTTCCCTGTGCTTATTCACCTTAGTAAGAGTCAGTAAAACCCCAAAGCTTAGCCCTTGAAACCCTGTGGTTTGACCACAGTAACTGTTCAAAGTTTCTGTCCAGTAACTTAACCTCTTCACCATTTCACTTCTACTGCACCTGGAAACAAATCGAGATGTGGTAACACCTAAGTTTACTAAGGACTACACGCTAGACATCATGATTAGTGCAAATGTGGCCTGATGTCACGGTCCACACGGTGACCGCGTTCGTCCGAGTGTGCTGGCATGCCAAACACACGCTCTGCGCGTCGCCAGCGCCTCTGTGGCGCGCGTGCTTGCTGCTCGGCCAGCCTGAGCGTGTCCCCCTTGCCACCATCCTCATATCCACCCCCTTAACTCCTCCCTGCCGCTCGCCGACACTGGAGCTCGACGCAGCAAGCACGGGCACGGTCCGGCCAATGGCACAGTGCCCGTGCACTGTGTTCGTCCCTTTCCTCCTCGCTCCTGTGCTCGTCCACGTCCGTGCACAACTCCCGCGTGACCCCGTCGCCTTCCCCCCTCTCTCTGGAACCATTCGTTGCCGGGCGCCGGAGAGAGCTGTCCTCCGGCGGAGCCCGAACCCTCCTCGCCGCTCGCCTATATAAGGAGCCACCCCCAGCCTCCTCGAGCACCATCCGCACTCTCTCACACCCCACAAGCCAGTAGGAAGCCGCAGCCCGACCGGGCAGGCCGCGGGCTACCTTCCCCGAGCTGAGCTCGCCGGTGATCCCCTCTGGATCGGCCCCGCAGCTCCGGCCACTCCCAAGCCGAGGCGACCCCGCTAGGGCCTCCGCCTCTCCTCCGTGAAGCTAATGCGCCAAGCCCGAGCCCCTGGAGCCGCCCCTAGCCGTCGTCTTCCTCATCTCCGGCGACCACCGTGTTCTGCCTCCGCTTGCAAGGAAGAATCCGACGCCGTCCAGCCACCGTTCGCCACGATACGGGTACGGGCAGGTGCGCAAGAGCCTTCTCCGTCGATCCTTCCCTCTCGTTTCCCTCCAAGATGCCTCAACGCCGGCGTAAGCTTCGGCGAAGCGCCGCGCCTCTCTGTTTCTTTCTCCCCTCCCTCCGGCCTGACTAGCGGGGCCCGCTAGTCAGCCACTCATTACGCGCGCGAAGCGGTATGAGTGGTGGTGCCCTGGGAAAATACGCCATCGACGTCACCCCCTCTCTATTTTCTTTTTCAAATTCATTTAAATTCCAGTAGCATTCAAACAGCCATAACTTTTATTCTACAAGTCCAAATGCAGTGATTCTTTTTGCATTGTGTTCTTTGTCCAAAAATCTAAGAGCTCCCAAAAGATGGGATATTTCCTTGCTGTCTAGATTTTCTGGAAATTTTCATAAGGTTTCTTGATATTTTCAATTGTGGTTTTTGAATATTTTTCAGAGGAACCAGCTTGTCTTGAGGATCACCAGGAGCCTTGTGAACCTCATCAGTACTAAGGCAAGCCACAATAACATTTTCATGGTGCCACTTCAATATTTATGATTTTCATACTTGAACTTATGATAATTGATGCATTTAAATTAGTTATAAAATAAATATATTCTGTTATATGCTTGTTATGTTATAATGCTTGAACTTCAGTATGCTTAAAGTAAATATTGTTGGTATGATAATAAGAACTTAGTTGCAAGTGATAAATAAATAATATGGTCATAGAGTTGATGCGTAATTTGAATATTATTTTTGCATGAGGTATAATGATGATAATTGCTAGAAATAGTTCTGGTATAAGTAAAGAGAAGTTTTACCCAGTATAGTAGCATGAGTTTATGTTGGCTCCGTGGGAGCGTGATTGGTGCAGTTTTTGCACGGTTATGTGATGCATGGTACAGCAACATGACACCGGTTATTTTATATTCACATTAAAGTTGAACCTGATTACTAATTCAACTTGAACATGTTGTTGACTGGGTCGTGGTGCCGCTGAAACGAGTCTTTCCCAGTGCAACCACACTTGTTGGTATGGGACGACGTTAATGTGTTTCATTGTCGTGCCTCTGGTCGGTACCTCAATTTAGGGAAGGTTATGGGCGTGCTGTACCCTGGCCCGGTAGGCAAGCATAACCTTGTGAGCCCGTTGTTAAGTTGATTTTGGTACCGGATCCCAGTGTGGATCGTGGCCGCGACGGTGGTCGAGGTGTGTGGAGGTAGACATGGGGCCACCCAGGACTAGCCCAGTGGGGTCTGAGTCGGAGGGGCCGGGAGAGTGTCATGACAGTGAAATGGTTTCGTCAGAACGCTGTTGGTCCACTCGGATGGGAGGGTGAGGCCATGTGTTCCGTAGTGTGGGTACAGTGTACTAACCTCTACAGAGTGTAATATCTATCGATAGCCGAGTCCATGGATACGGACACGCTCGAAAGTAAGGTACACCATGGGCCAACACTTAATAAATATGCACACTAATTGCACTAAGGATGACAGTGAGGTCATCGTGTTGAGTTGGACATGAGTTGTCGGGTTGTGATCGCCGTAAGGATCACGGGCCCCGAGTTGGTCGGGTTGTGATCGCCGTAAGGATCACGGGCCATGAGATGGTCGGGTTGCGATCGCCGTAAGGATCACGAGTATGTTTTGGTAATATTATGTTCGTTGGTCACACCTGGTAAGCAAGTCGGGAGAATGAGTACCTGTTGAGCACTGTCACAGCATGTTGGTTATATAGTTGCATTGTTGATTAAATTTGATAAATATCATAATATTGTCTATCATCTTGTTCATGCTTATTGTGAGCTTGCAAGTACATTCAATGTACTGACCTGGCGTGTCATGCCAGATTTCAAGAAAGTCCCGTTGGAAATGAGTGCTGTCCGAGTCTAGAACGTGTCCACGTTGGTGTCCTTGTGCTATGGAGTCCCACTACGACGTTGTTCCGCCGCCGAGTAGTTGTCATGATCGAGGCCCCTTTATGTTCACTAAATAATGTACATATTGTTCAGCCGCACCGTGTGTGCTGCTTGGCCTCGCTAACTGTTGTAATATGAACTATGTTCCGCTAGCATGAATAAAGCGGTTGTTTCTGTACCATGTTGTTGTGTGTTGCTAGAAGACAAGGTCTCTAGGCTGGCAATGCAAGGTAAACTAGTCGCTCTGAGCCGGGGTGCCACAACGCTTGGTATCAGAGCCGCGCTGACTGTAGGCCATGCTAGACTAAGCCAAGTTAACTGGATGCTAGATACGAGTTGTAGCTGAGTGTCGGTAATAACTGTAGCTGGTTGTTGCATTGCATGCACTGATTATATTTTTCTATGCTAACCTGCTAATGGTTGTGAGTGTAGATGGCTCCGGTGCTGTATCCGTGCCAGTTGCAGCTGATGCCGTACACGTCGCCGCATCTCCTTCGTAACGTGTGGTGTCGGCTGTACCCTCACGGAGACGATCCAGTCTATCGTGTGTACCGGGAGCGCCTAGCTGACTCAGTGTATGAGTATCACGCCGTGGTTACTCTGTGCACCAGTTCCGATTCCAATTCTTACACTCGTACCTCTCGTAGCGGCTACGCTTCTTCCGCTTCTCAGGCTATCCAGTTTGCTGCATTCGAGATACTTGTTGAGCTCCGCTACAACGAGGTCCGGATGCAGAATCACCCAGGTTTCCACTACTACCCTTCTCTCCATGATAATGGTAGTGTCCGTTTCTCTGTCATTGATCCGGAGTCTGATAGTGTTGCTAGCCACCTTTCTCGCTACATCACTACTAGCTATCTTCTGATCTACGAGCTGGCTCGTGAGCTGAGTCGTGCCCGTACTGCTTTAGCCTCTACTTTAGTCACTGCTCGCTCAGCCACTACTTCTCCATCTGTGGGATTTATTCCCTACGTTCCTGCCAGTTCTAGATCCCCAGTTTCTCCGGTTTTCCCCCCGAGTAGCTCGGGCACCGTGACTATGAGTCCCCTTAGTGCTCCAGCAGAGTGGGTTTCACTCCTCGCCACTCCTGCAGCCCCGATGATCCGTCCTCCACCTGCCCCAGAGGGAGAGCCCTCAAGGCAGCGTCGTCGTGTCACTTTTAACCCGGAGGTCTCCGTTAACCCCGTTAGTTCTAGATCCGAGTCCGCATCAGGAGAGGACCCCGCAGCGCCAGCCGAGCAGTAGAGCTTTTGAGTATTCTCAGTTGTCGGGATGGAGTATGGTTGTAACCGTACTAGTCGTGATGTTTCGTTTCATGTATGAGAGTAGTTGGACCTGGCATGTTGTTATCTTTCATGTATAAGTCTATGTATAATTATGTTGGACTTTATTTTTATTCACCGTATTTTCTTCGTCTTTTCGGTTTCGCTTTGTTTTTGTTGCTGGCTTCTCTCCAGTTTTTGTTGAATGCTTCTCATCTCGGTTGCGTTGACTTGGGAAAAATCATATTAGGATGACGCGGGAAGGCTGCAGTAGCAATGTTCGCGAGGGTTCTCCTGTTCGGCATTCCACACGACAGGCAGGACAATCACCCGAGCCGTACGTTCCACCACCGCCTCCACCGCCAAATCCGCCCTCCACCGAGCAAATTATGCGTATGTTCGAGGAATGACGAAACAATGATCTAATAGAAATATTCGGAAGTATTCAAGCAATGATTGGACAGAATGGAAATCAGCCTGCCTCTCACTCCAAACTATCTGATTTTCAAAGGACTAAACCTCCCAGTTTCAGTCAGGCCGTTGATCCCTTGGATGCAGATGATTGGTTAAGAACTATGGAAAAGAAACATGAGGTTGCTCGAACTGATGAAGAAGATAAAGTTCCATTTGTAACATATTATCTGGAAGGCGCTGCTGCCATATGGTGGGAAAGTGAGAAAGCCATAGCGACTGAGAATGAAGCAATTACCTGGTCAAGATTCAAGGAGCAGTTCCGAAAATATCACATCCTTGCGGGAATTATGAAGACTAAGCAGCATGAATTTCTCGCGCTCCTCCAAGGAAGTCAGTCAGTGGGAGAATATTTACAAAAATTCAATCACCTGTCACGTTACTCTCAATATGACGTGGCCACTAAAGAAAGGAAGATGGACCTCTTTCTTGGTGGATTAAACCCGCAACTTCGCTGTGCCCTCAGTATGTTCGATTTTCCAGATTTCCAAACCCTGGTGAACAAGGCTTTCATTGCTGAAAGGGAACACAAGCTCGTGTCAGATACTAAGTCTGCCCATAACGATCACAATTGCAAGTTTGAGCCCAAGAAGGAAATGCAACCAATGCAGAAGGTTCGTACCTAGCAGCCAACTCCGATGGCATACCATCCCAGTTGGCAACAAAATGTTAACAAGACCACCACCCAAGTGAAGAATGATGTGATCAACCCAGTTATGGAGAATCGTCTGCGCAACAATTCCTGTTATAGTTGCGGACAAACCATACATTATGCCAAACAGTGTCCCAAGAACACCCAGGCCAATGCTACATTCAAGCCTCAAATACATTATTTGGAAGCCGGTCCAAGTCAGCACGACGTCACGGGATACGTTCATCACATTTCAGCCGACGAAGCCCAAGAAAATCCCGAAGTCGTCATTGGTATGTTCCCTGTTAATAACATACCTGCAGTAATTTTATTTGACTCTGGGGCTTCCCACTCTTTTATTTCTCGGAGTTTTGTCGCCCAAAACAAATTTCCTTGTTCGCTTTCGGGCAAGAATATGCTGGTACAAACCCTGGGATCTATTATTCAAAGCAATCTTGTTTGCCGCAATCTGGAAGTCAGGATCAACGAAATCCATTTCCCGACGTCTTTGATACTGATTGAGTCTGAAAAATTGGATGTTATCTTGGGTATGAATTGGCTGACTCAGTACCAAGTATGCATAAATTGTGCGACCTGGGAAGTCAATTTGACCGAACAAGATGGACAAGCTACCAAGTTTATTGCTCGTAGAAGCATACCCTCCAAGGAAATGGTTTTTACAGCAATAGCAGAAATGGAATTAGTTCTAGTGGTCAGTGAGTTTCCCGACGTATTCCCAGAAGAACTGCCACGCATGCCACCTGACCGAGAGCTTGAGTTTGCAATAGAACTTGTGCCCGGAACCACACCATTACACAAGAAATATTATCGAATGCCGTCATCTGAGTTGGTGGAGCTAAAGAAACAGCTTGATGAAATTCTCCAGAAAGGATATATCCGCCCCAGTTCCTTGCCATGGGGATCACCCGCTATTTTTGTGGACAAGAAAGATGGCAGCCTTCGTATGTGTGTGGATTACCGACAGTTGAATGATGTCACGATCAAGAACAAATACCCCCTGCCAAGAATTGATGATTTGTTTGTTCAACTCAGTGGAGCCAAGGTATTCTCAAAGACTGATTTGCGAACTGGATATTACCAGCTCAAAATTAAAAAGGAGGATATTCCCAAGACCGCGTTCACCACTCGCTACGGTCTTTATGAATATATCGTCATGTCCTTCGGCCTCACCAACGCCCCCGCCTTCTTCATGCACATGATGAACAAAGTGTTCATGGATTTCCTTGATAAGTTCGTGGTCGTCTTCATCGATGATATACTTATTTACTCAAAAAGTGAAGAAGAGCATAAAGGACACCTCCGCGCAGTGCTACAATGACTCCGTGAGCACCAACTGTACGCCAAGTTCAGCAAATGCGAGTTCTGGCTCAAGCAAGTTGGATTCCTCGGGCATATATTATCTGCTGAAGGAATAACCGTGGACCCAAGCAAAGTAAAAGACGTGCTCGACTGGTTGCCACCCGCCACCGTGTCTCAGATCCGGAGTTTTCTTGGATTAGCCGGATACTACCGTCACTTTATTGAAGGGTTCTCCAAGATTTCTAAGCCCATGACGGAGTTGCTTAAAAAGGATAAGAAGTTTGAATGGACGTCAGACTGTGCGAAAAGTTTCACCGAGTTAAAGAAGCGCTTAACAACTGCGTCGGTATTGACACTTCCAGATATCTACCGCATCTTTGACATATATTGCGACGCTTCCCGACAAGGACTTGGGTGCGTGCTTATGCAAGATGGCAAGGTAGTAGCCTACACCTCACGGCAGCTACGATCCCATGAAGGCAATTACCCCACTCATGATTTGGAATTGGCCGCGGTAGTTCATGCTTTAAAATTTTGGAGACACTACCTCATTGGAAAAGGTGCCAAATTTTTACCGACCGCAAAAGTCTCAAATACATATTTACTCAGTCGGATTTAAACCTCCGTCAGCGAAGATGGCTGGAGTTGGTCAAGGATTATGATCTTGGAATAAATTACCATCCAGGTAAGGACAACGTGGTTGCTAATGCACTCAGTTGAAAGCCCGTCAGTTTAAATGTCATGCTGGAATCTCTCCCTTCAGAACTTAAACAAGAAATTGCTCAGCTCAACCTGGTCATAGTTGAGGTTGGTCTTGCCAACATTCTGACGGTCACTCCTACTCTTGAGGAAGAAATCCGCAAGGTCCAGCTAGGCGATGCCAAGCTGCAGAAACGCATCAAGTCATCCGATTTCTCAAAGGATCAGTACGGTACCCTCCGATTCAAGGGAAGGATTTGTGTGCCTAATCAAGCTGACCTAAAGTAGAAAATTTTGTCAGAAGCCCACAAGTCCTCATATTCAATCCACCCTAGAGGCACAAAAATGTATGAAGACCTTCGACAAATATTCTGGTGGGATGGAATGAAGAAAGACATTGCTTATTTCATGGCCTGTTGCGACATATGAAACAAAGTTAAGGCAGAATATTAGAAACCAGCCGGACTTCTCCAACCACTGCCCGTGTCACAATGGAAATGGGACAATGTCTGTATGGATTTCATCACAGGATTACCCAGGACCCGACGCGGCAATAATGCGATCTGGGTCATAGTGGATACATTAACCAAGGTGGCTCATTTCCTCCCAGTCAAAACCTCATACCGAGTAGATGAGCTTGCCCGACTATATGTATCCAGGATTGTCAGTTTACATGGAGTTCCCCGAACCATCACTACTGACCGAGGTTCACTTTTCATCTATGCTTTCTAGACCCGTCTCCATCAAGCCCTTGGGACGGAATTAAAATACAAAACCACTTATCATCCTCAGACGGATGGGCAAACGGAAAGGGTAAATCAGATACTTGAAGATATGCTCCGAGCCTGTGTTTTAGCCCAAGGACCACAATGGGAAGATTGCTTGCCGTACGCCGAGTTCTCGTATAACAACGGATTCTAGACCAGTTTAAAAATGTCACCTTATGAAGCTTTGTATGGCCGTAAGTGCCGCACTCCATTAAATTGGTCTCAAACCGGAGACAGCCGCATTTTCAGAACGGATCTCATGTTGGAAGCCGAAAAACAAGTCAAGGAGATCCGAGACATATTACAGCCGGCCAAATCGCGACAGAAAAGTTATTATGATGCAAAGCACCGACAGATTAGTTTTGAACCCGGAGAACATGTCTACCTACGAGTCACACCCATGAAGGGAGTAAGAAGGTTCCAAACCAGTGGAAAATTGGCACCCAGGTTTATTGGTCCATTTCCCGTCATGACATGAGTAGGTGATGTGGCATATCAGTTGGAGCTGCCTTCGGAACTGTCCGACGTGCACAACGTATTCCATGTTTCACAACTGCGACGGTGCATCTCACCACCCGAGAAAAAGACCGATTTGGCAGAGATAGAGCTGGCAAAGGATTTGACCTACGAAGAGAGGCTAGCGAAAATTTTGGATCAGATGGAAAGAGTCACTCGCAGTAAGTCACGGAAATTTTACAAGGTGCAATGGATGCATCATACCGAGTCAGAATCAACCTGGGAATCAGAAGAATTTCTAAGGGCATGTTATCCAGAATGGTTTTCCCAAGCAACCGAATCTCGAGGATGAGATTCATTCTAAGTGGGGGAGGTTTGTCACAGCCTGGTTTTTGCCCTCTTTTCCTTTGCTTGATTTTCTTCTGAGTTGGTTTTGATTTGGAGTTTTGAATCATTCCATTTGGACTTGATCACTTGGGTATCCCTTGATCTTCACCCAAGTACCCCCTCCCCTCTTCTAATCCATCATTTCACCCCTGGCCAACCCAACTGTTAGGACCCCGACTCGATGCCACATCGATCTAGCATGTAACACCTCATATCGCTTTGCGGCCTCACGCACGGTATCCCCACGGGTGTCGCCTTACCTTTGCCCGGGACCGTTTGCGCATTTTGGCACACGTATGATGGTGTCGCTAGCATCCATATGATAAAGAGCCCGGGCTGACATGGCTAGTCGTAAACCCAAAGTGGCACTAACTTACAGGGACAAGCATCCATGACCCAGCATCGAACGTGTCGGTCATCAGCGAGTGAATCCAGGCTGTAGCACTGGGCTAACAGGACTCCGGTGAACCGGGCTGTAGCGGGCTAGCAGGACTCCGGTATTCATCGCGTGACATTTCCCCGAAGGGACAGACGCAGGATCGAAGAAGGACACATGCCGGCCTGCCTAAGTGTTCCGGAGCAGTAGCAAGCTACCAGGGCTCAGTGGAAGCACTAGGAGACATTTCCCGGTAAGGGAGGCTACTAAGAATAAACAACTAGATAGTCAGATCCCACACATAGCAATACACATTACACGTACGCATAACATGCAAGTATGTGCTGTACAACATGGCATCACAGCATAACTCAACAACTCATATAGATAAAGGCTCAGAAGAGCCGTCATAGCAATTATTGCAAACAGGGGTCACAAGAACCATCATACAGAGCATACAAGCAACAAGCGGAAGCATTACATGTCTGGGTACAGACATCTACAAATGAAAAAGGCTGAAGAGCCTGACTATCTACAACATCCGATCAAGATCGTAGCTGAGGTACTAGCTACTAGTCGAAGTCCACGAGAACACTAGTAAGACCGAAGTCTCCGCTGCAAAAACATAAATAAAGCAACATGAGTACAACGGTACTCAGCAAGACTTACATCAGACCCTATCATACATGCATTTGTATCAAGAGGGTAATGTGGGGTTTAGTTGCAGCAAGCCAGCTTTGACTCTGTGGCTATCCTAATCTACGACTACCAGAAACTCTTGAGGTGAAACAACGTACACGAGTCCACTAATCACCACACAATACACTACTATGGATTCATCCCCGTCTCCCTACGAGAAGGCCATCCATAGCACTCACACATGTCTTGAGCATTTTAGGGTATCCACTTCAAGTTGTCTATGTACCATGTAAGCATCCAAGAAGTCCATAACCGCGGACCCGGCTATTCGAATAGATCATGTTAACCCTGCAGGGGTGTACTTCTTCACACATGCTCTCGCCACTTACCGCCATGTACACGTCATGTATCTCGGCAACCTTCAAGCGGAAGCCTGGCGAGGGTGTCGGCCACGACCTGACTAACCACACAAGACTCTAGTCCAGGTTTATCGCCTATTCGGGTTCCATCCGCAAGGAGATCCGGCCGGGGTGTCGCTCACGGCCCCAAACGATGTGAGCAGGGTTCTCGAGCCCACCAACCGGGTGCCACTCGGTACACCAGGCCACGTGTGCCTAGTCTGTCCCAAGCCCACCCTGCCGGGTACCACTTGGTAGAAAAATAGCACTACCTACAAACACCAGAAACTAGTTGCGACTCCTGGACAGAGACCAAGTTGGTTAATAAGTCGAGAGGGGTCGAGCTACCGGAACCCAATGTGTGGTAGTATCGAGTCATTGGACAACATACATAGAACTCAGTGCTTAAGGACGGTTCCAGTGAGACAACCCACCATGTACTCCTACACGGCCTCTCACCGCTACCTTTACCAAATCGTGTTCACACACTTCACTCTCAGCATCAGAACATATCGTAACACTCCAATTCATTCCCAATGAATCAGACCTGACACAACTCTAAGCAATAGCAGGCATAGCATGGTAGAAACACAACAATGGCTTCAATCAACTCCTACACATGCTAGTGGGTTTCAACTATTTACTGTGGCAATGACAGGTCATGCAGAGGAATGGGTTCAACTACCGCAGCACAAAGTAGCAGATGAATCGTTGTTGTCCTAATGCAATAACTGAGAGCAGGAGCGAGAGAGTAGGGTTTTATCGAAATGAACAAGGGGGTTTGCTTGCCTGGTAAATCAACAAGGGAGGCACTGCTTCACAGACAGGTACTCTGGAACGTCTCCGGAGTAGGACCTATCGAGAAGGAACGGTGCCGGCAATCAAAACACAATCATATGCAACAATATGATGCATGAACATGGCATGTAGATGTGATGCTGTTTGAGCTAATGCATCTAGTAAACATTTGGTTTGAAGTCCTTTTGAACCAAAGGTTCAAATGCATTTCTAAATTAAGTCTCTTATATATGCCCTAATGTGTTTTCCCATATTCAGCATGTATAAGTTGGTTTTTCATGCATGAAACTAGTACAGATGGAAAGATTGCATTTTTCTGATAATTTTTCATATATAAATTATTTAAATCTGAGCTACGGTTGAATTGTTATGAATTTTTGAAGTTTAAATCATTTTCTGGATTTTCTGAATTATTTTAATTCCAGAAAATATATAATTGCGTCAGCATGACGTCAGCATGACGTCAGCGGTCAACTGGGCTGGTCCGGTCAAACCTGACGTGTGGGACCCACACGTCAGTGACAGGGGGGTTAACAGGGGTTAATTAATTTAATTAAAAGGTTAGGGGGGGTCGGGCCCACTGGTCAGCGACCCTGGGGGGTCAAACCCGGTCATCTCGCCGGCGTTTAGCCGCCGGCGAGGCCGAGCGCGGCGGAGGAAGTGCATTTGCACGTTACGGCCACCAAACGGGAGGCGGAGAGCATCTACGAGCTCCTGGGAACGAGCCGCAGCTCTTGGTGGTGATGGTTGAGCTCGGGGTGGCCGGAGACGTCGCCGGCGACGACTTTGGCGGTCGCCGGAGCTCGGGCGCCGATGGAAACGGCGCCACCGTGCACGGGAGGAACAACGGGTAGCAACTACGCGTTCTGCAGGCTCCCACAAAGCCAACGGGCATATGCACGGGGCCGATTGGCCACCGGAGCCTCGTCGGCGACGAGTTCGTGCGGCGGTGTGCTTCGGGCATCATGGGAAGTGGTGCTACAACGAGCGCTAGGCCGTGGGGATAGGGGGAAACGACGGAGGAGCTCACTAGGAGGTCGAAGCGCAGCTCAGTGGGCCTGGGGATGACCTAGACGGCGCGAATCGAAGACGAGGTCACCGGCGGCCGAAGATTGAAGAAGAGCTCGAAGTCGACGCTGCAGGGCTTTCGGCGGGGCGTGGTTCGGTGAGGGGGTCGAGGACGACGTCGCGGAGCTCGTGGGCACAACCGAGGGGCGAGGGGGTGGCTGTGGCCGTGGTGGTTCTCGTCGGCGGCGGCGGCCGCGTTCGGTGGAAGTGAGGGGAAGCCAGAGGAGGGGAGGAGGGCGAGGGAGAGTGAGAGCGGTGCGGGGCAGCTGCGTGGCTTCGTCCGGGGCATCGAGGGCGAGAGAAGGAAGCAGGAGGTGGCCAGCAGGGGGGGAGGTGGCGCGCGCGCGTGCCGGCGAGCGTCGGGCACACGCCGTTCCCCTGTCGGGGGGGAAGACGACAGAGGAGGGGGGCCAGGCGGGCTGGGCCGCCTCCTGGCTGGGCCGGCCTGCTGCTGCTGGGCTGCGCAGGGGAGGGGAGGCCCAGGTAAGCCCCTCCTTCTTTTATTTTTGTTTTCTAATTTTTCTGACATTTGTTTTGATTTAATAAATATATTAAATCATTTAATTTCCTTATGCCAATTTTTGCAGGAGCTAGATATATTATTCCAGAGCTCTTTTATAATTGGCATAATTTTTGGACCATATTTCATATATATAGAAATATATTTCCAATGCAAATATTTATCGAATTAATCCAAATGGCCAAAATAAATGTCCATGAGCTCCTAAAAATATTGTTTTGATTTTTATCTCTGTCCAATATTTTCAGAGGGCAACATGAGCATTTTCTTGGACCCTTTTGGAGAAATTTTTATTTGGGTCATTTTCAAAAATGATTCTGAGGGTTTCCACCAATCCTCATTTCAAATTAAATGAAATTTAAATATGATGCACAAATAGCTAGCTAGTCTAAGTCATACCAGACTAGGGATGTGACAACTCGCCCCCACTTGAAAGAATCTCGTCCCGAGATTCAGGGGTCGACGGAAAGAAAGCGGGGTACTCCAGTCGAAGACGATCTTCTCGCTCCCAAGTAGCTTCTCTCTCGGAATGATGAGACCACTGAACTTTGAGAAACTTGATGTTCTGACGTCGGGTAACACGCTCTGCTTGATCAAGAATGCGAACCGGGTACTCTCGGTATGTGAGGTTATCTTGGAGATCAAGCGTTTCGTGGTCCACTCCGCGAATAGGATCCGAGAAGCAACGCGTGAGTTGAGAGACGTGGAAGACATCATGAACTCGAGAAAGATGTGGGGGTAGTTCCAACTGGTAGGCAACCTCTCCTCGTTTAGCGAGAATGCGAAAGGGACCAATGTAACGAGGAGCCAACTTGCCCTTGATACCGAAATGATGGGTACCCTTCAAAGGAGTAACCCGAAGGTAAGCTTGGTCGCCAATTTCATAAGTCATATCCTTATGATGACGATCGTACTGACTTTTCTGACGAGACTGGGCTGTTTTCAAATTCTCACGAATGATGCGGACTTGCTCTTCTGCCTCCTGGATCATATCCGGTCCAAAGAATTGTCTTTCACCGGTTTCTGACCAGTTCAAAGGTGTTCGACATCTTCGTCCATAGAGAACCTCAAAAGGAGCTTTCTTGAGGCTGGATTGGTAGCTATTGTTATAAGCAAACTCGGCGAAAGGAAGACATTTCTCCCAATCCATACCGAATGAGATAACGCAAGCTCTGAGCATGTCTTCGAGAATTTGATTGACCCGTTCCACCTGACCACTCGACTGAGGGTGGAAAGCGGTACTGAAGGAAAGATGGGTTCCCATGGCAGTTTGGAAACTCTCCCAGAAATGAGAAGTGAAAAGACTGCCACGGTCCGAATTGATCTCTAGTGGAACACCATGGAGTGACACTATTCGAGAAATATATAAGTCAGCAAGCTGACTAGCAGTGATACTCTCTCGAACAGGGAGGAAGTGAGCCACTTTGGAAAGACGATCAATGACTACGAAGATAGCATTATTCCCTCTCTTGGTCCTGGGAAAGCCGGTGATGAAGTCCATACCAACTTTATCCCATTTCCATTCAGGAATAGCTAAGGGCTGAAGGGTGCCAGCAGGTCTTTGATGCTCTGCCTTAACGCGGCGACATACGTCACATTTAGCAATGAACTCAGCGATTTCTCTCTTCATCCTAGTCCACCAGAACCTCTGGCGTAGGTCCTGATACATCTTAGTGCTACCGGGATGAATTGTGAGAGGAGATTCATGCGCCTCCTTAAGAATCAACTGACGAAGATGTTGCTTCTTGGGAACCACCAAGCGATTCTCAAAGAGAACAACACCACGATCATCCATAGAGAAACATCCACCAACTCCCTTCTTAATGTTTCTCTTGATCCGGGTAATCCCTGTATCATGCTTCTGGGCTTCTATGATAAGATCCACAAGGGTAGGTTTCGCCACCAAGGTAGAAAGGAATCCGTGAGGAGCAATGTGAAGATTAAGCTTACAGAATTCCTCATGGAGAAGTGGTTGGCCTTGCTGCAACATGAGATTGTTGCAATAGGATTTACGGCTTAGAGCATCAGCCATGACATTGGCTTTGCCTAGGGTGTAGGTAATCCCTAGATCATAATCTGTGATCAACTCCAACCAACGTCTTTGCCTAAGGTTCAAATCTGGTTGGGTGAAGATATACTTGAGACTCTGGTGATCGGTGTAGATCTCGCAACGTTTGCCAAGGAGGTAATGTCGCCAGGTCTTGAGAGCATAGACTACGGCTGCAAGCTCTAGATCATGTGTAGGGTAATTCTCCTCATGTGGATGCAACTGTCGGGATGCATAGGCAATCACATGACGATCCTGCATAAGAATGCAACCTAGTCCCTATCGTGAGGCGTCGCAGTAGATAATAAAGTCTTTAGTGAAATCCGATGGCACAAGTATGGGAGCAGAAGTCAGGTGTCTTTTCAGTTCCTGAAAACTGTACTCACACTGTGGGGACCACTCGAACTTTTTATCTTTCTTGAGAAGTTCCGTGAGGGGTTTGGCTACTTTGGAGAAGTTTTCAACAAAGCGGCGACAATAGCTGGCTAGACCAAGGAAACTCCTAACTTGTTTAACAGTCTCAGGTGGAGTCCAATCGAGAACGGCTTGAACTCTCTCGGGATTGACAGCAATGCCCTTACCAGAGATTACGTGGCCTAAATAGGTCACTTCTGGCAACCAAAATTCACACTTGGAGAACTTGGCATAAAGGCGGTGCTCTCTGAGTTTTTCTAACACAAGTCTAAGATGTTCGGCATGCTCTTCCTCGTTCTTCGAGTAAATAAGAATATCATCGAGGTAAACCACGACGAACTTATCTAAGTACTCCATGAAGATCGAGTTCATCAAGCGGGAGAATGTGGATGGGGCATTGGTTAGGCCAAAGGACATGACGGTGTACTCGTACTGGCCATAACGAGTGACAAAAGCTGTCTTGGGAATGTCCCCGTTTCTGATCTTGATTTGATGGTAGCCTAACCTTAAATCCATCTTGGAGAAGACTGAGGATCCAGCGAGCTGATCATACAGGTCGTTGATCCTGGGGAGCGGATACTTGTTCTTGATCGTGACCAAATTAACGGGACGATAATCAACGACCATCCGGTCCGTACCATCCTTCTTCTTGACGAAAAGGACGGGGCAAGCCCAAGGAGAAGAACTAGGACGGATGAAACCCTTTTGCAAGGACTCATCGAGTTGTTTCTTAAGCTCGGCTAGTTCTAAGGGTGCCATCTTGTAAGGTCTCCGGGAGATTGGAGCTGTTCCTGGGATAAGATCTATGACGAACTCTACATCTCTGTCAGGTGGAACACCTGGCAGTTCCTCTGGAAAGACATCCGGAAAGTCACGGACTACCGGGATATCTTCAAGGTCTGGAAGAGGGCTGGCATTAAGAGAATAGAGCTGACGCTTTGCAACTCTAGTGGAGACGGTGACTATCTTGCCAGACGGGTGTGTAAGCTGAACAGATCTTGTGTAACAATCAATCTTGGCATGATGAGCTGTCATCCAGTCCATACCCAAGATGATGTTAATATCTGAGGACTTGAGGGCTACAAGTGATGCAAGAAATACAATTCTATCAACAAGGATTTCGTTACCATGGCTGATTCTGGTGGTCTGCCATCTAGACCCTGGGGTTTGGATTTCAAGCGGAGTTGGCATATCGCAAAATGACATGTCGTGCAAACGAGCATAGCCTTCAGAAATGAAGGAGTGAGATGCTCCAGTATCGAATAGAACTGATGCTGGGTGACAATTGACAAGGAGTGTACCAAGAACGACATCCGGATCATCATGAGCGTCTTTAGCTGAGACGTGATGCACACATCCACGTTCAGTGGGGGCTGACTTAACACTGATCATCTTGCGTGATGGCTTAATACAGCCAACAGTCTTCTCGGGCTGGGGTGGAGCATAACTAGTCTGAGAGCAGTCACGTGCATAGTGTCCTGGCTTCCCGCATGTGAAGCAAGTCCCTGAGGTTGAACGGGGACCCGCACTGACAAGCGGTCTACCAGTAGGCCTGGGTGGATCATACGACTGAGCTGGAGGAGGCACCACATGAGATGACCTCGGTGTATAACCGGAAGGAAGAGCGGAGTTTGGAACCCAAATCCGGCGTTTCTGGGAACTAGAGCCAGAGGAGGATCCCAAATCACGGGTGTGCTTACGAGACTCCTCGTAAGTGAGTTGAGCTGTCTCTGCATTGATGGCCTTGTTCACAAGGGCTTGGAATGTATCACAATGATGCAGGTGGAGATCACGACGCAACTTGGGGTTGAGACCCTTCCGGAACCTAGCCTGCTTCTTAGCATCCGTGGACACTTCTTCTGTGGCATAACGGGCGAGGTTCTCGAACTCTCTGCTATAAGCATCAACAGCCATCTTACTCTGGGTGAAACTACAGAACTCCTCTCTCTTGCGATCAAGGAGGGCTTGGGGAATGTGATGCTCGCGAAAAGCCTCAGTGAAATCCTTCCAGGTAGGAATCTGGCCAGCTGGAAGCATAGCCTCATAGTTCTGCCACCAAAGACTAGCAGGACCTTCCAGGTGATATGTGGCACAAGTGACCTTGTCATCTTCAGCTACGTTCGCGGAACGCAGCTTATGGGTGATGCTACGGAGCCAATCATCTGCATCGAGTGGCTCGATGGAATGATGAAAGGTAGGTGGGTGCAAGCGAATGAAGTCATGAATGGTCACAGACTTGTTGGACTGATGTGCGGTGTTCTCCTCGATACGTGCCAACAAGTGGTTGGACTCACGCTTGTTCCTTTCCATCTCTAGCATGAACTCTGTCAACGAAGGCTGGTCGGGAGGATCCTCATCCCTACCATCTCCGTGATTCTGGTTACGAGCAACGGAACTTCGCTTGGCTGATGACATCCTAAGAAACGAATCAAGGACGGAATCAGCAACAACTATGGACTGTAGAATGTAGGACAAGGAATTAGTATCACTCGAACCCCTAGGGAAAATCCGGCAGCATAACGGCAGTAAAATGCTCAGAATGAGACATCCTACTAAACATGGGGTGGTAACATACTCATCATCACCACTCAAGGTTTTGGGATAGTACTAAACAGACTACACCGGAAGTACTCGAAACTGGGGTATGACTCTGATCAACCAATCCTATGGAACTACGGAGTAGTAACACGTGATCCTGATAGACGGAGGAGAAGCCTAGTTCCTTAACCCCGTCGGAAAGATAGGATGACTCAGATCAGAAGGCCATGAGGTAAAGGAGTAAAAAGAGCCTTACGTTCCATCCCACAATCAATTCCCTTATATAACTAAAGAATTTCTAGACTCAACTTCGACCAGTATGGCTTGGTAATCCTACAGGCAGTCAGGCTCTGATACCAAAGCTGTCAGGACCCCGACTCGATGCCACATCGATCTAGCATGTAACACCTCATATCGCTTTGCGGCCTCACGCACGGTATCCCCACGGGTGTCGCCTTACCTTTGCCCGGGACCGTTTGCGCATTTTGGCACACGTATATGATGGTGTCGCTAGCATCCATATGATAAAGAGCCCGGGCTGACATGGCTAGTCGTAAACCCAAAGTGGCACTAACTTACAGGGACAGGCATCCATGACCCAGCATCGAACGTGTCGGTCATCAGCGAGTGAATCCAGGCTGTAGCACTGGGCTAACAGGACTCCGGTGAACCGGGCTGTAGCGGGCTAGCAGGACTCCGGTATTCATCACGTGACATTTCCCTGAAGGGACAGACACAGGATCGAAGAAGGACACATGCCGGCCTGCCTAAGTGTTCCGGAGCAGTAGCAAGCTACCAGGGCTCAGTGGAAGCACTAGGAGACATTTCCCGGTAAGGGAGGCTACTAAGAATAAACAACTAGATAGTCAGATCCCACACATAGCAATACACATTACACGTACGCATAACATGCAAGTATGTGCTGTACAACATGGCATCACAGCATAACTCAACAACTCATATAGATAAAGGCTCAGAAGAGCCGTCATAGCAATTATTGCAAACAGGGGTCACAAGAACCATCATACAGAGCATACAAGCAACAAGCGGAAGCATTACATGTCTGGGTACAGACATCTACAAATGAAAAAGGCTGAAGAGCCTGACTATCTACAACATCCGATCAAGATCGTAGCTGAGGTACTAGCTACTAGTCGAAGTCCACGAGAACACTAGTAAGACCGAAGTCTCCGCTGCAAAAACATAAATAAAGCAACATGAGTACAACGGTACTCAGCAAGACTTACATCAGACCCTATCATACATGCATTTGTATCAAGAGGGTAATGTGGGGTTTAGTTGCAGCAAGCCAGCTTTGACTCTGTGGCTATCCTAATCTACGACTACCAGAAACTCTTGAGGTGAAACAACGTACACGAGTCCACTAATCACCACACAATACACTACTATGGATTCATCCCCGTCTCCCTACGAGAAGGCCATCCATAGCACTCACACATGTCTTGAGCATTTTAGGGTATCCACTTCAAGTTGTCTATGTACCATGTAAGCATCCAAGAAGTCCATAACCGCGGACCCGGCTATTCGAATAGATCATGTTAACCCTGCAGGGGTGTACTTCTTCACACACGCTCTCGCCACTTACCGCCATGTACACGTCATGTATCTCGGCAACCTTCAAGCGGAAGCCTGGCGAGGGTGTCGGCCACGACCTGACTAACCACACAAGACTCTAGTCCAGGTTTATCGCCTATTCGGGTTCCATCCGCAAGGAGATCCGGCCGGGGTGTCGCTCACGGCCCCAAACAATGTGAGCAGGGTTCTCGAGCCCACCAACCGGGTGCCACTCGGTACACCAGGCCACGTGTGCCTAGTCTGTCCCAAGCCCACCCTACCGGGTACCACTTGGTAGAAAAATAGCACTACCTACAAACACCAGAAACTAGTTGCGACTCCTGGACAGAGACCAAGTTGGTTAATAAGTCGAGAGGGGTCGAGCTACCGGAACCCAATGTGTGGTAGTATCGAGTCATTGGACAACATACATAGAACTCAGTGCTTAAGGACGGTTCCAGTGAGACAACCCACCATGTACTCCTACACGGCCTCTCACCGCTACCTTTACCAAATCGTGTTCACACACTTCACTCTCAGCATCAGAACATATCGTAACACTCCAATTCATTCCCAATGAATCAGACCTGACACAACTCTAAGCAATAGCAGGCATAGCATGGTAGAAACACAACAATGGCTTCAATCAACTCCTACACATGCTAGTGGGTTTCAACTATTTACTGTGGCAATGACAGGTCATGCAGAGGAATGGGTTCAACTACCGCAGCACAAAGTAGCAGATGAATCGTTGTTGTCCTAATGCAATAACTGAGAGCAGGAGCGAGAGAGTAGGGTTTTATCGAAATGAACAAGGGGGTTTGCTTGCCTGGTAAATCAACAAGGGAGGCACTGCTTCACAGACAGGTACTCTGGAACGTCTCCGGAGTAGGACCTATCGAGAAGGAACGGTGCCG
>NC_041389.1:153643157-153670276 GCF_002162155.2 Triticum dicoccoides
CTCTGCATTGATGGCCTTGTTCACAAGGGCTTGGAATGTATCACAATGATGCAGGTGGAGATCACGACGCAACTTGGGGTTGAGACCCTTCCGGAACCTAGCCTGCTTCTTAGCATCCGTGGACACTTCTTCTGTGGCATAACGGGCGAGGTTCTCGAACTCTCTGCTATAAGCATCAACAGCCATCTTACTCTGGGTGAAACTACAGAACTCCTCTCTCTTGCGATCAAGGAGGGCTTGGGGAATGTGATGCTCGCGAAAAGCCTCAGTGAAATCCTTCCAGGTAGGAATCTGGCCAGCTGGAAGCATAGCCTCATAGTTCTGCCACCAAAGACTAGCAGGACCTTCCAGGTGATATGTGGCACAAGTGACCTTGTCATCTTCAGCTACGTTCGCGGAACGCAGCTTATGGGTGATGCTACGGAGCCAATCATCTGCATCGAGTGGCTCGATGGAATGATGAAAGGTAGGTGGGTGCAAGCGAATGAAGTCATGAATGGTCACCGACTTGTTGGACTGATGTGCGGTGTTCTCCTCGATACGTGCCAACAAGTGGTTGGACTCACGCTTGTTCCTTTCCATCTCTAGCATGAACTCTGTCAACGAAGGCTGGTCGGGAGGATCCTCATCCCTACCATCTCCGTGATTCTGGTTACGAGCAACGGAACTTCGCTTGGCTGATGACATCCTGAGAAACGAATCAAGGACGGAATCAGCAACAACTATGGACTGTAGAATGTAGGACAAGGAATTAGTATCACTCGAACCCCTAGGGAAAATCCGGCAGCATAACGGCAGTAAAATGCTCAGAATGAGACATCCTACTAAACATGGGGTGGTAACATACTCATCATCACCACTCAAAGTTTTGGGATAGTACTAAACAGACTACACCGGAAGTACTCGAAACTGGGGTATGACTCTGATCAACCAATCCTATGGAACTACGGAGTAGTAACACGTGATCCTGATAGACGGAGGAGAAGCCTAGTTCCTTAACCCCGTCGGAAAGATAGGATGACTCAGATCAGAAGGCCATGAGGTAAAGGCGTAAAAAGAGCCTTACGTTCCATCCCACAATCAATTCCCTTATATAACTAAAGAATTTCTAGACTCAACTTCGACCAGTATGGCTTGGTAATCCTACAGGCAGTCAGGCTCTGATACCAAAGCTGTCAGGACCCCGACTCGATGCCACATCAATCTAGCATGTAACACCTCATATCGCTTTGCGGCCTCACGCACGGTATCCCCACGGGTGTCGCCTTACCTTTGCCCGGGACCGTTTGCGCATTTTGGCACATGTATATGATGGTGTCGCTAGCATCCATATGATAAAGAGCCCGGGCTGACATGGCTAGTCGTAAACCCAAAGTGGCACTAACTTACAGGGACAGGCATCCATGACCCAGCATCGAACGTGTCGGTCATCAGCGAGTGAATCCAGGCTGTAGCACTGGGCTAGCAGGACTCCGGTGAACCGGGCTGTAGCGGGCTAGCAGGACTCCGGTATTCATCGCGTGACATTTCCCCGAAGGGACAGACACAGGATCGAAGAAGGACACATGCCGGCCTGCCTAAGTGTTCCGGAGCAGTAGCAAGCTACCAGGGCTCAGTGGAAGCACTAGGAGACATTTCCCGGTAAGGGAGGCTACTAAGAATAAACAACTAGATAGTCAGATCCCACACATAGCAATACACATTACACGTACGCATAACATGCAAGTATGTGCTGTACAACATGGCATCACAGCATAACTCAACAACTCATATAGATAAAGGCTCAGAAGAGCCGTCATAGCAATTATTGCAAACAGGGGTCACAAGAACCATCATACAGAGCATACAAGCAACAAGCGGAAGCATTACATGTCTGGGTACAGACATCTACAAATGAAAAAGGCTGAAGAGCCTGACTATCTACAACATCCGATCAAGATCGTAGCTGAGGTACTAGCTACTAGTCGAAGTCCACGAGAACACTAGTAAGACCGAAGTCTCCGCTGCAAAAACATAAATAAAGCAACATGAGTACAACGGTACTCAGCAAGACTTACATCAGACCCTATCATACATGCATTTGTATCAAGAGGGTAATGTGGGGTTTAGTTGCAGCAAGCCAGCTTTGACTCTGTGGCTATCCTAATCTACGACTACCAGAAACTCTTAAGGTGAAACAACGTACACGAGTCCACTAATCACCACACAATACACTACTATGGATTCATCCCCGTCTCCCTACGAGAAGGCCATCCATAGCACTCACACATGTCTTGAGCATTTTAGGGTATCCACTTCAAGTTGTCTATGTACCATGTAAGCATCCAAGAAGTCCATAACCGCGGACCCGGCTATTCGAATAGATCATGTTAACCCTGCAGGGGTGTACTTCTTCACACACGCTCTCGCCACTTACCGCCATGTACACGTCATGTATCTCGGCAACCTTCAAGCGGAAGCCTGGCGAGGGTGTCGGCCACGACCTGACTAACCACACAAGACTCTAGTCCAGGTTTATCGCCTATTCGGGTTCCATCCGCAAGGAGATCCGGCCGGGGTGTCACTCACGGCCCCAAACGATGTGAGCAGGGTTCCCGAGCCCACCAACCGGGTGCCACTCGGTACACCAGGCCACGTGTGCCTAGTCTGTCCCAAGCCCACCCTGCCGGGTACCACTTGGTAGAAAAATAGCACTACCTACAAACACCAGAAACTAGTTGCGACTCCTGGACAGAGACCAAGTTGGTTAATAAGTCGAGAGGGGTCGAGCTACCGGAACCCAATGTGTGGTAGTATCGAGTCATTGGACAACATACATAGAACTCAGTGCTTAAGGACGGTTCCAGTGAGACAACCCACCATGTACTCCTACACGGCCTCTCACCGCTACCTTTACCAAATCGTGTTCACACACTTCACTCTCAGCATCAGAACATATCGTAACACTCCAATTCATTCCCAATGAATCAGACCTGACACAACTCTAAGCAATAGCAGGCATAGCATGGTAGAAACACAACAATGGCTTCAATCAACTCCTACACATGCTAGTGGGTTTCAACTATTTACTGTGGCAATGACAGGTCATGCAGAGGAATGGGTTCAACTACCGCAGCACAAAGTAGCAGATGAATCGTTGTTGTCCTAATGCAATAACTGAGAGCAGGAGCGAGAGAGTAGGGTTTTATCGAAATGAACAAGGGGGTTTGCTTGCCTGGTAAATCAACAAGGGAGGCACTGCTTCACAGACAGGTACTCTGGAACGTCTCCGGAGTAGGACCTATCGAGAAGGAACGGTGCCGGCAATCAATACACAATCATATGCAACAATATGATGCATGAACATGGCATGTAGATGTGATGCTGTTTGAGCTAATGCATCTAGTAAACATTTGGTTTGAAGTCCATTTGAACCAAAGGTTCAAATGCATTTCTAAATTAAGTCTCTTATATATGCCCTAATGTGTTTTCCCATATTCAGCATGTATAAGTTGGTTTTTCATGCATGAAACTAGTACAGATGGAAAGATTGCATTTTTCTGATAATTTTTCATATATAAATTATTTCAATCTGAGCTACGGTTGAATTTCTATGAATTTTTGAAGTTTAAATCATTTTCTGGATTTTCTGAATTATTTTAATTCCAGAAAATATATAATTGCGTCAGCATGACGTCAGCACGACGTCAGCGGTCAACTGGGCTGGTCCGGGTCAAACCTGACGTGTGGGACCCACACGTCAGTGACAGGGGGTTAACAGGGGTTAATTTAATTTAATTAAAAGGTTAGGGGGGGTTCGGGCCCACTGGTCAGCGTCAAGGGGGGGTTAGTTAACGGTGATTAGCACTAAGCTAATCACCTGACGGCCGGCCCCACCTGGCAGGGCTCAGGCGACGGGGGCTCGTCGCCGGCGACCTCTGGACGCGGCGGAGTCCGCGCCACAGGCCACGGGGACGGCGTCTGAGAGCACCGGGGCGTAGCCCGGGCTCTCGCGCATCTGGTGGGACAGGTGGGAGGAGCGGGGACGGCCGGAGCTCGCCGGAGCAAGGCTCGCGGCGGCGGCCGGGGTTCGGGCGCGAGCGGGATCGGGCTGCGGGGCACGGGGAGGCCACCTGAGGGGCCCGGCGGCACCCTCGTGGCACCAGGAACGCGGAGGGAGGCTTGGTTTGGGCGGAGGCGGGCCGAGACGGCGGCGGCGACATGGACGGCGGCGAGAGGCTTCGGCCGTGGTGGGGAACGGTGCTACGGCGTGGATACGAGGGGGAGAAGAAAGGGGAACGGCGGCGGAGCTCACCGCGATCACGCAGAGCAGCACAGCGGGGTCGAGGAAGGCCTGGTGACGGCGAATCGACGGCGGCGGACGGCGGAGCCCGAGGAGGAAGACGATGGCGATGGTGGCTCCTCGGGGCACTCCGGCTTGCGTGGCTCGGCGAGGAGGTAGCTGGCGACGAAGCGGAGCTCCTGGGCGTGTCGGGGAGGTGAGGGGAGACCGGTGGCCACGGCAACGGCGAGCGATGGCGGCGGCAGCGCTCGGGTGTGCGAGGGGGAGAGAGAACCAGGGGAGGGGGGAGGAATGAGAGAGTGAGAGGGCGGTCGGGGCTGCGTGGCGTCGTCCGGGGCGTTCCAGGCGACGAGGAGGAAGCAGGAGGTGGCCAGGGAAGCAGGAGGTGGAGGCGCGGCGGTGCGCGCGCGTCGGCACGCGCCGTTCCCCTGTCGGGGAGGAAGACGACAGAGGAGGGGGGGCCAGGCGGGCTGGGCCGCCTCCTGGCTGGGCCGGCCTGCTGCGGCTGGGCTGCGCAGGGGAGGGGAGGCCCAGGTAAGCCCCTCCTTCTTTTATTTTTGTTTTCTAATTTTTCTGACATTTGTTTTGATTTAATAAATATATTAAATCATTTAATTTCCTTATGCCAATTTTTGCAGGAGCTAGATATATTATTCCAGAGCTCTTTTATAATTGGCATAATTTTTGGACCATATTTCATATATATAGAAATATATTTCCAATGCAAATATTTATCGAATTAATCCAAATGGCCAAAATAAATGTCCATGAGCTCCTAAAAATATTGTTTTGATTTTTATCTCTGTCCAATATTTTCAGAGGGCAACATGAGCATTTTCTTGGACCCTTTTGGAGAAATTTTTATTTGGGTCATTTTCAAAAATGATTCTGAGGGTTTCCACCAATCCTCATTTCAAATTAAATGAAATTTAAATATGATGCACAAATAGCTAGCTAGTCTAAGTCATACCAGACTAGGGATGTGACACCAACGATATTGCTTGGAATAATTTTCTTAAATGAAAAATATTCATTTTGCCTCTTAAACCCTAGCTTAACTCTTTGACCTCCAAAGCAACCCTCATTTCTGTTGCCCTAAAAACCCTGAGAAAAATCCCAAGTATTCTTTGGACCCTAGGGCACATTTCAGAGCAAAAATATTTCACCACTTTTTGGAGTATTTTTGCTACAGAAAATATTTTCACTTCTGGGCTGAAATGGTAGTTTCTACAACAACTACCTTTTTACTAGCTCCAATGCAGCTGGTTTTCCTCGTGCTTATTCACCTTAGTAAGAGTCAGTAAAACCCCAAAGCTTAGCCCTTGAAACCCTGTGGTTTGACCACAGTAACTGTTCAAAGTTTCTGTCCAGTAACTTAACCTCTTCACCATTTCACTTCTACTGCACCTGGAAACAAAACGAGACGTGGTAACACCTAAGTTTACTAAGGACTACCCGCCAGACATCATGGTTAGTGCAAATGTGGCCTGATGTCACGGTCCACGCGGTGACCGCGTTCGTCCGAGTGTGCCAGCGTGCCAAACGCGCGCTCTGCGCATCGCCAACGCCTCTGCGGCGCGCGTGCTCACTGCTCGGACAGCCTGAGCGTGTCCCCCTCGCCACCGTCCTCTTCTCCACCCCCTTAACTCCTTCCTGCCGCTCGCTGACGCTGGAGCTCGCCGCAGCGAGCACGGGCATGGTCCGGCCAATGGCACAGTGCCCGCGCACTGTGTTCGTCCCTTTCCTCCTCGCTCCTGTGCTCGTCCGCGTCCGTGCACAGCTCCCGCGTGACCCCGTTGATGAAGCTATGTACCTACGGTAGGGTCATGGACCTGTCCAAGATACCCTCCCCAAGGACATCTCTAGAAGAAACCACCTTTCAATCGACCCGGAAGTGTTCCACTCGACGGACTCGAAGACACTCGACCATGAAGCCAACCACTCGATTGCCAGGAGACCTAAAGTCACTCTGCATGCAAACGTTTTGTCGTTAAGTAGCTTTTATGATCATCATAGCACTTTATTTGTGGCATTACCAGTAACGCCCGATCTTAATGTACCTTAAACCCTGCATAACTGAGGGCCGGAGGGGTCTGGCGGACTCTATATAAGCCACCCCCTCCTCAGTGTAAAGGGTTCGCACCCCTGTAACTCATATACACATAATCCAGTCGACCGCCTCCGGGCTCCGAGATGTAGGGCTGTTACTTCCTCCGAGAAGGGCCTGAACTCGTAAACCTCTTGCGTATACAACTACTCCATAGCTAGGATCTTGCCTCTCCATTCCTACCCCCCTATTTTACTGTCAGACTTAGAACCACGACAGTTGGCGCCCACCGTGGGGCAGGTGTCTTAGCGATTTATTGGAGAAGTTGCGATTTTTCCGATCTGCTTCATCATGGTTTCGGGCGGAGTTTTGGTTGAGGGCCGTGAGATCCGTCTCGGTGCGCTCACGTTCATCACCAACGACTCCTCTTGGCCTCAGGAGGCTCCGCTCGACATCGACGCGCTCCCTGTCTGCGGGGCGACGCACTTTCGCGCGTGTGTCCGTGGCGTCCTCCTGCGGCAACCGTCGACCCAGTATCAGTCGGCTCTTGTGTCGTCCTCCCTCCCAGTCTCCCGCCGGCGCAAGCGTTCCGGTCGGTCGAGGCTTCAGTGGTGGGTGAGGCACGCGGTGGCTCGCCAGTCAGCCACCCCCCAAGTCGCGACAATTGAGCCCGACGAATCTCTCTACGGCCTGTTCGACCTGTCGACTGGCTCCGCAGAGACTGCATCCGAGTGCGACAACAGTGATCCAGCGGCGGAGGTTCTGATGGTCAATGGACCATGCAGTCCTCCCGGTTTTCCCCGCGCCGACGGAGGCGACGGCGGAGGTGATCCAGCGCAGGTCCATGAAGAGTATCTCCCCGAGCCCCTCACTTCGCTGCAGAGGGAAGAACTTCGCCGCCGGAACATGGATGCGCTACACACTCCTATCGTTGGAGAAACCCCCGAGGCTCGTGCCTTAGAGGACGCGCGCTTGGCCAACTTGGCTGAGCGCACTCGAGTGGAGAACCTCCAGCGAGCACTCGATGAGCGCACGCGACAACGGGTTCCAGAATCCAGTCGATGTCAATTCTTTCCACCACCGACTCAGGTATATCGAACTCCGATTCAGAATTTAGCAGCTGCAGCTCGTATAGCAGAGTCGATTCAGCCTTCCCAGTCAGAAGCTGGCAGAGGCTTGTTACAGATCAGAGCATTACTCCGGGTGGCAGGCGATCAAAATTCAGCTGTATCACAGTCAGGGAATAGGATCCACAGCAGATCTGTCGCTGCAAATACAGTCCAGTCGGCCCATAGCCCAAGATCACCCCTGAGGCGTGAGGAACGTGGAGACCGGCGTGATCAGTACAAGAACCATGAGCAGTATGATCACCGACTCGATCGTGATGATCGACGTCGAGTGCCCACCCCTCCCCTAAGGGGTGGATCGTACGCACCTCGACAGCAGGATGACAGACGCCATCACAGTGTTGGGCGAAGGATTCCAGTCGACCCCAGGGAACCAGGCTTTGATGCAAGCTCCATTATCATTCAAGGTTTGGTCGACAGGAACAGAGCTCACTGAGAAGGCCATGACAGGGATATACCCACCAGCAGCAGAGTACACGTCTCAGGACCAGAGTGTTTCAATAGAGCCATCAGGGCTGCGGTGATTCCTCCCAACTTCAGGTTGGCGACTGGAGTCAGTAAGTTCACTGGTGAGTCCAAGCCTGACACTTGGCTTTAAGACTACCGAGTGGCTGTTCAGATTGGCGGCGGCAACAATGAGGTGGCCATGAAACACCTGCCTCTTATGTTGGAGGGCTCGGCCAGAGCATGGTTGAATCAGTTAGCACCCAGCAGCATTTACACTTGGGAAGATCTTGCCCGAGTGTTTGTTAGAACATTTGAAGGAACTTGCAAGCGACCAGCAGGGTTGACAGAGCTGCAATCTTGTGTGCAAAAGTCGAATGAAACTCTGAGGGATTACATCCAGAGATGGATCACATTGCATCACACGGTAGAGAATGTATCTAATCACCAAGCAGTCTGTGCCTTCAAGGAAGGCGTTAAGTACAGAGAGCTAAACCTAAAATTCGGTCGAACCGGAGACATGTCTCTGAGTTGAATGATGGAGATTGCCACCAAGTATGCCAATGGTGAAGAATAGGATCGGCTCCAGAGTGGCAAGCACAAGTCAGTCGCCCGCAAAACCGGGGGAGGGAACTCCAGTCGGAAGCAGAAGTGGAAAGCCGGGCCAGCTGCTCTTGGAGAAGCCTTGGCCGTGACTCAAGGAAAGTTTAAAGGGAAGCCCAAAGGGTCTTGGAACCCTAAGAAGGTGAAGGACAAGGAAGGGAATGACGTGATGGATTTGCCATGCCACATCCACACGAAGAAAGATGAGGAGGGTAAATTCATTTACCCGAAACATACCACTCGATAGTGTCGGCTCTTGATCCAGCAATTCCAGGGGAAACAACCCAAAGATAAGGAAAAGGAGTCGGACAAAGTTGAAGACAAAGAAGATAGTGATGATGGATATCCCCAGGTCAATTCCACCCTGATGATTTTTGCTGATGTTGAAAGCAAAAGTCGATTGAAAGTTATCAACCGAGAAGTGAATATGGTTGCTCCGGCGACACCCAGTTATCTGAAATGGTCTCAGACTGCCATCACATTCGGCCAGTCCGATCATCCGACACACATAGCCACCCCTGGGAGGCAAGCTTTGGTGGTCGACCCAGTCGTCGAAGGCACTCGACTGACTAAAGTTTTGATGGATGGTGGCAGTGGCCTGAATATATTGTATGCAGAAATGTTGAAAGGGATGAGCATTCCGATGTCCAGACTCAGTACCAGCAACATGAGTTTCCATGGAGTCATTCCTGGAAAGAAGGCTGAGTCACTCGGCCAAATTGCTCTTGATGTGGTTTTCGGTGATTCCAAGAATTACCGCAGAGAAAAGTTGACGTTTGAAGTTGTGGATTTCCAGAGTGCTTATCACACTATTTTGGGCAGGCCAGCTTATGCACGTTTCATGGCTCGACCATGTTATGTTTACCTCAAATTGAAGATGCCTGGTCCCAAAGGTGTGATCACTATAACTAGAAATCGGAAGAAGTCGGAAGAGTGCTTTCAGAAAGTCTCAAAGATCGCCGATGCTCAGATGGCAGTGGTAGAGCTGCAGGAATACCAGAAAACTGCAGACCCAAGTGATTTGTTGCGAGCCAAGAAGCCCGCTACGGAATCAGCGTTTCAGTCGTCCGGTGAGACAAAACCGATTCACATTCACCCGACCGACCCCAGTGCTGCTCCGACTCATATCTCTACAACACTCGACTCCAAATAGGAAGAAGCGCTCATCCAGTTCCTCCGTGAGAACTGGGACATCTTCGCATGGAAGCCTTCTAACATGCCGGGTGTTCCCAGGGGGCTGGCTGAGCACCGTCTACGAGTCGACTCAAAAGTGAAACCTGTCAAGGAACATCTTCGACGGTCTGCCATCCAGAAGAGAAAGGCCATTGGCAAGGAGGTGGCTCGGCTCTTAGCAGCGGAGTTTATCCGAGAGATTTACCACTCCGAGTGGCTCGCCAATGTTGTCATGGTCCCCAAGAAAGACAAGTCACTTCGCATGTGCATTGACTTCAAACATATCAATTGAGCTGCCCGAAAGATCATTTTCCTCTCCCCCGCATCGACCAAATAGTCGACTCAACTGCGGGATGTGAGCGCCTGTCTTTTTTAGACGCCTATTCCGGTTACCATCAGATCCGTCTGTATGGACCCGACGAGATCAAAACAGCTTTCATCACTCCATTCGGGTGCTTCTGTTATGTTACCATGCCATTCGGCCTCAAGAATGCCAGAGCCACGTTCATGAGGATGATTAAGAAGTATTTGCTCACTCAAATCAGTCGGAATGTGGAAGCATACATGGATGATATTGTAGTCAAGTCACGGAAAGGTTCCGACCTGCTGACTGACCTTGCTGAGACATTTGCCAAACTTAGGAGATATGATATCAAGCTTAATCCATCAAAGTGCACATTCGGAGTTCCTGGCGGAAAGTTACTCGGTTTTCTCGTTTCTGAACGAGGAATCGATGCCAATCCAGAAAAGGTTGGTACTATACTCCGAATGAAACGTCCTGTGTGTGTGCACGATGTCCAGAAGCTTACTGGTTGCTTGGCCGCTTTATGTCGATTCATCTCTCATCTCGGTGAAAAGGCATTGCCTCTTTACCGACTGATGAAGAAGTCAGACAAGTTCGAGTGGACTCCTGAAGCTGATGCAGCATTTGCAGAGCTAAAAGCCCTGCTCTCCACCCAGCCTGTGCTTGCTGCCCCGATCAGCAAAGAGCCTTTGCTGCTTTACATTGCAGCCACGGGACAAGTCGCCAGTAAAGTACTTACAGTCGAGCGGGAAGAAGAAGGAAAAGCCTTTAAAGTTCAGCGCCTAGTATATTATGTTTCTGAAGTATTGACCCCATCAAAACAAAGATACCCTCATTATCAAAAGCTTGTATATGGGATTTATATGACCACGAGGAAGGTTGCTCATTACTTCTCTGACCATTCCATTACAGTCGTCAGCGATGCCCCATTGTCAGAGATTCTGCACAATAGAGATGCAATTGGTCGAGTGGCAAAATGGGCGATTGAACTCCTTCCCCTAGATATCAAGTTTGAGGCAAAGAAAGCCATCAAGTCCCAAGCAATAGCAGATTTCATCGTTGAGTGGATTGAACAGCAACTGCCGAGTCAAGTCCACTCATAGAACTGGACCATGTTCTTTGATGGATCTAAGATGCTGAATGGTTCCAGTGCTGGGGTAGTGTTGGTTTCCCCCCGAGGAGATAAGCTCAGATATGTGCTCTAGATCCACTTTGATTCTTCCAATAACGAAGCAGAATACGAAGCACTTTTGTATGGGTTGCGTATGGCCATTTCACTCGGCGTCCGTCGCCTCATGGTCTATGGTGACTCAGATTTGGTGGTTAATCAAGTGATGAAGGAGTGGGACGTCAGAAGTCCGGCCATGAATGGTTACTGCAATGCAGTGAGAAAGCTAGAGAAGAAATTTGAGGGGTTAGAGCTTCATCATATACCCCGACTGAAAAATCAAGCGGCTGATGATTTGGCAAAAATAGGTTCCAAGAGAGAAGCCCTTCCCAGTAATGTGTTTTTGGAGCACATCCACACACCATCAGTTCAAGAGGATCCTTTCACCGAAGAAGCCCCGCGGCCAAAAAGTGTCACGGATCTGACTGAAGTTGAGGTCCCAGCTGTGGTCGACCTGATCATGGAAGTTTTGGTCATCACTCCCGACTGGACAGTGCCGTACATCGCGTATATACTAAGGAAAGAGCTCCCAGAGAACGAAGAAGAGGCTCGAAAGATCGTCCGTCGATCCAAGGCCTTTACTATGATAAAGGGACAGTTGTACAGGGAAAGCGCGACTGGAGGTGGCCAGAAATGTATAACACCAGAAGAAGGTCAGATAATTCTTGACGATATCCACTTGGGGACCTGTGGTCATCATGCGTCCTCTCGGACCATTGTGGCTAAAGCATACCGAGCGGGATTTTACTGGCCAAGAGCAAATGAAATGGCGAAGGAGATAGTCGACAAGTGTGAAGGATGTCAGTTCTATTCCAATATGTCACACAAGCCCGCCTTAGCCTTGAAGACCATTCCACTCGTCTGGCCCTTCGCTGTTTGGGGATTGGATATGGTTGGACCACTAAGAACTGGCAGGAGTGGCTTCACCCATGTATTGGTGGCAGTCAACAAGTTCACTAAGTGGATAGAAGCTAAGCCTATTAAGAATCTTGATGCCTGCACTGCTATCAGCTTCATCAGAGAATTGATATTTAGGTATGGGGTTCCGCACAGCATCATCACTGGTAATGGGTCAAACTTTGATTCCGACGAATTCAGAGCTTTTTGCGCTTCTCAAGGCACGCGAGTCGACTACGCTTCCGTCGCTCAGCCCCAGTCGAATGGACAAGCAGAAAGAGCAAACAGCCTAATTCTCAAAGGACTGAAACCCCGGTTGATGCGTGATCTCAAGCACGCAGCAGGCGCGTGGGTCGATGAACTTCCATCAGTTCTTTGGGGATTGAGGACTACTCCGAATCGGTCGACTGGACGAACTCCATTCTTTCTGGTCTATGGAGCTGAAGCAGTTCTGCCGAGTGACCTGCTTCACAATGCACCCCAAGTCGAGCTTTACTCTGAAGATGAAGTAGAACAAGCCCTGCAGGACACAGTCGACCTTCTAGAAGAAGAAAGAGAGATGGCCATGATCCGATCGACTATCTATCAGCAGGACTTGCGTTGATTCCATTCCAGAAACATGAAGAGTTTAGCCTTCCAAGAAGGGGACTTGGTCCTCCGAGTGGATCAAGAGAAGCCACACAAGCTCGCTCCTACTTGGGAAGGCCCCTTCATCGTCACCAAAGTTCTCCACAATGGAGCGTACCATCTTTACAATGTCGATCGCCAGATTGATGAGCCGCGAGCTTGGAATGCGGAGCTGCTCCGCCCCTTTTATACTTAAGTTCTCACTCGGATGAGATGTAATAAAAAGTACCTCTGTAGTTTATTTATCAAAGACAAGAGTGTTATAATTTTCCCAGTGATTGTTGTTGCTTTTGTTTACATGAGAAATCCCCCAGTGTGTGGCTTAGCCGCGAATCCGTTTCGCCTAAGTTTGTAAAAAAATTCCTACCGAGGGACGAGCAAGCCTCTCACTCGGGGGCTTAGCTGCGAATCCATTTCGCCTAAGTATTTGGAAATCCTACCGAGTGGAGAGCAACGCTCCCACTCGGGGGCTTAGCTGCAGTCCAGTACTCGCCTAAGTATTTGAAAATCCTACCGAGTGGAGAGCAAACCTCCCACTCGGGGGCTTAGCTGCAGTCCAGTACTCGCCTAAGTATTTGAAAATCCTACCGAGTGGAGAGCAAACCTCCCACTCGGGGGCTTAGCTGCAGTCCAGTACTCGCCTAAGTATTTGAAAATCCTACCGAGTGGAGAGAAAACCTCCCACTCGGGGGCTTAGCTGCGGTCCAGTACTTGCCTAAGTATTTGAAAATCCTACCGAGTGGAGAGCAAACCTCCCACTCGGGGGCTTAGCTGCAGTCCAGTACTTGCCTAAGTATTTGAAAATCCTACCGAGTGGAGAGCAAACCTCCCACTCAAGGGCTTAGCTGCAGTCCAGTACTCGCCTAAGTATTTAAAAATCCTACCGAGTGCAGAGCAATCCTCCCACTCGGAGGCTTAGCTACAGTCCAGTACTCGCCTAAGTATTTAATCCATTCCGATCCACAAGGATGACGAGGTGCAGGTCGACTGCTACCTTCTCCTTCGGAGCTACACCAAAAATACAACATGCACTCTGCAAGGATGACGAGGTGCAGGTCGACTGCTACCTTATCCTTCGGAGCTACGCCATAAATACAACATGCGCTCTGCAAGGATGACGAGGTGCAGGTCGACTGCTACCTTCTCCTTCGGAGCTATGCCACAAATACAACGTGCGCTCTGCAAGGACGACGAGGTGCAGGTCGTCTGCTGCCTTCTCTTTCGGAGCTACGCCACAAATACAACATGCACTCCTCCTGATCCGCAAGGACGCAGTTCGACTGCAATCTGTGCTCCATCCCTACCTGCAAGAGCGATGAAGTGCAGGTCAACTGGACTTTCCACCTCAGAGCTACGCCTCAAGCACTAAAGTATATTCCGAATGAAGAACAAAGTTCGCTCGAAGGCAAATGCAAGCATATTCAATGATAAGCCAAGTTTAGATAACATCCTACGGGTTCAGAAGTGCTCAGGCGTCAAGCCTGTAAAAGTATATCGGTTACAAAACCACTCGGCATTCCGAGGCAAATTTAAGGCGAAGCATAGAAGTTTTTTATTACTCCTCAGGTGGAGGACTGGAGGGCGCGACAAACTGGTCCAAGTCGATTCCGTCAGCAATCCGAGTGGCAGCAGCAATGAAGGTCTCCATGAAAGATTGGATGTCGTGTTTCTTGGTATTGGCCACTTTGATGGATGCCAGCTTGTCCTCCCGCGCATCCTTGCAGTGAACACGGACCAGGGACAGAGCAACGTCAGCCCCGCACCTGGCAGAAGACTTCTTCCATTCTTGCACTCGACCTGGAACCTCATTCAGTCGAGTCATTAGAGACTCGAGGTCATTTGAAGCACCTCTCCCGGCCAGAGTGTCATGTCGATTCGCGACGCCGCAACCTTCAGTCGAGCAAGGTAGTCAACAACTCCAACAACACGAGACTCCAGTCGGAGCACGTTCATAGCGGCTTCATCCTTCATAGGAGAGTTAATGGGGTCCAAGCTTGTCTCTACTCGACTGGTCTCCTCCTCGAAGTTTTGGCAGAATTCTGTAAACACAATTCAAAGTTAAATCAACAGTTCTATGGTGAGTCGATGATAACAATTCAGTCGGATAGAAGAGATTACCTTCAAGCATGATGAATAACTTCTTGGCGAGCCCTCCCAGATAAGCCTCCAGATCGTTCTTCTTCCCCGCCAGTTTGCTAGCCTTGTCACTCAGAGCTATCTTATCATTCTTCAGACGGTTGACCTCCTTGTTGGCCGCGTCGAGAGCAGCTTTCAGATTGGAGTTTTCCTCTTCAAGTTTACCGACTGAAGCCAGTTTTTCTTACGCAAGCTTCGTTTTGTCCAAAGCCGCCTTCTGCGCCTCGGCGAGGTCATGGTCCTTCTTCTTCAGAGCCTCCTTCATTTTATCTACAAAATGACAATGAGATCAGAATCAGGAATGGGGAGAAAGATAAAGACAGTCGTCAAGATTCTCACCAACCATACCTTTTGCTTCATCTTTCGCCTTCTTAAAGTTCTCTTGAACAAGCTTCAAGTCAAGGTCGAGCTGGATATGTTTGTTTTCCAATTCAGTATAGCGAGCCACAAGCTCGCAAGATTTCTGCGAAGGGTCAGTCGACAGACATCAAAGATAGGTTGCTTCTGAGTGACTAAGAGAAAAATCGTAACATTTCTAAGACTACAGCCGGACCAAAATATTCAACAGTAGTCTCGGGGACTACACCCAGTGGGTGCACTCAGCGTGCCCCCACTAGTTCTTCCGACTTGGTCCGATCAGTCGGACGAAAGAGACAAAGAGGTTATGATCCTAAAACTATAGCACTATAGCTAACTGCCAGCAGTTAGCCATGGTCTCATCATGATCTACCAAAAAAACACAGGTTCTTCAGACCTTAGTCGACTGCCAGCAGTCGACCATGGTCTCGGGGACTACACCCAGTGGGTGCACTCAGCGTGCCTCCACTGGTTTCAAGATTCCATTCGACATGGTCCGACCAGACTAAGTGAAGAAGTTAGAGTGAAGAAATTCAAAATACAAAGACTACAGTCGATTGTCAACAGTCCACCATAGTCTCGGGGACTACACCCAGTGGGTGCACTCAGTGTGCCCCCACCAATCCAAAAATTCAATCGACACACCGAGTGGGTGTACAGATACAAAGATCTTCGGAAAGAAAGTCTTCAGATAGCATATCCTAACAGAACAAGCGGTGACCAACTAACCTGGACGTTGCTCTGAAGGGCTGAGCTAGCATCATAGGCCCCTTGGCTGGCTTCCCGGATCGCCTTCACCTGCTCCATCATGATCCTCGCCTGGCGTATAGCCTCCTTAGCAGCACCTGCTTGGTCCTCTGGGATGTGGTGTGTGGCGAAAAGGGAAGGCGGGTCAGCAGTCGACGACGAAGGTCGAGCACTCGTCAGTGGCACAGCGAAGGACACGGAATTCCGAGCAATATTACCACCATCCTGAACCGGTGCCTCAGGCACTGATGTAGTCTGAGTGGTCTTGCTAGCCGGCGCCTTTCTATTCCTCCTCGGCCTCAGCGGCGCCTCGTCGTCATCATCAGGGAGATCAATGACATGAGGAGGAGCTTCAGGAAAAGTCCAAAGTTAAAATCGAAAATCCAATCGACCAAAAGTGAAATGTCACACCCTAGCTAGTCATGCATTAGAGTGTTGCATCATGTTTATTTTTCCATCAGAAACCTGAAATGGGGATGACAGAACCCCCAGCCCCCTCTGAAACCAATTAGGGTTTACTAAAAACTTTTTCAATGAACCTGAAATGCCCTTCTAAAATGCCCATCATTTTTGTCTTGGTTCAGAACCTCTGCCAAAAGTGATGCACATTTTCCTAGGCCATCTTAGGGTTTTTGAATTAAATCATAAATATTTGAAATTGGGCATTTAAAATTATATAAAATATTTAAATGCTCAAATATCTCCAAACTAAAATGTTTCATGTTGGAAATAATCCAACTATGGACCAGGGGTAGTTTGGTGATTTTAGGAGTTGCCTAAGTATTTTATTTAATTCAACAAAGTTGCAGAAGTATTAAAAAACAAAAAACAGAAAGAAAATGGAAAAACTTACCTGACGCCTGCTCCCGGCCCACCTGCCGGTCCAGCCCAGCGCCGCTCCAGCGAGCTGCTTGCCGGCCAGGCAGGCAGGCAGGTGCCCGACGGCGACCGCAGCGCGCGCCACGCACCTGCTCGCTGCCTCGCCGCTCCCCTCGCCCGGTGACGTCGTGGATCGGCCTCCCTCGCTCCCCCGAACCCCCCAGACACCCCCTCTCCTCTCCATCTCCTCCCTCTCGCGCTCCCCCGCCATGACAGACGCCACCATCGCCGTGCCTTCGTCGTAGCCGTGCTCCCCGTCGTCCGTGCGTCCTCTCATCGTGTCCAGGAGCTCCGCCACTGTCCACTCCATCGAGCACGCCGAGCCTCGAGCGCTCGCAACGCCCGAGTCCACCGCAATGACCTCGCCCGAACCGCCGTCGCCGGAGATCCCCTTCAACGCCGCCGTCGCTCCGGTCCATCTCCGGCCGCACCAAGGGCTTCGTCGCACTCACTGTGAGCTTAGCCATCTTCCCCCCCTCCTTTTCTTGCTCCCGAGCTATGTAGCGACCTCCCGGAGCTCAACTGCACCCACCGCCGTGGAGCTCGTCGCCTACGTGCTCCCGGTCACCCTCCGACCACTCCACGGTGTCCATCATGCTCACCGTGTCACGTAGCACCTAGCTAGCTACTCCCCGCGCCTCACCGACCCCTCTAGCATCAAGTTCGTCTTCGGCCGAACCCCGGTGGCCGCCAAAGTCGTCGCCGACGCCAACTCCGGCCACCCCGACCCCAACGGACTCCACCAAGAGCTGCGGCTCGTCCTCGGCTCCACTCCGGTGGTCTCCGCGACCCATTTGGCGGCCGAAACAGCCAAAACCACTTCCGCCGCCGCGTCGGGCTCGCCGGCGGCTAAACGCCGGTGCAGCGACCCGGGTTTGACCACGGGTGGGCCCTGGTTGACTCCCCTGAGTCAATGCCAGGTGGGGCCCAGCCCTGTTAATTAAACAGGTTTAGTTTTAATTAAACTTTAATTAATCTAATCACACTGACACGCGGGACCCACTGTCAGGTTTGACCCGGACGTATCCCGTTGACCTGCTGACGTGACACTGATGTCAGACTGACGCAATAATTGATTTTCTGGAATTAATCTAATATAGGAAATTCCAGAATATAGTTTAAACTTCAAAAATTCATAACTTTCATTCTGTAACTCCAAATCAGACAAATTATATATGAAAAATGATCAGAAAAATCCAATCTATCCATCTGTACTATTTCATGCATGATTAAACAAGTTAACCTGATGTTTAATGCAGAACAAGGAAAAACACTTTAAAGGGCCATGTTTGAGTTTGAAATTTGAATCTTTGATTCAAATTGGTTCAAACCCTTCTGGTCTTAGTTGCATTAGCCCAACACACTCATATTGCTATGTTTCATGCATGCATCATATTGTTACACATTGTTTGGTGATGGTTGTGTATTGGTGTTCTTTGCGGCAGGTTCTGCCTCCGAGGAGTACCGTGATTACCCTAACGAAGAACTGTATCAGTGCATCGAACCATCAGGCAAGCAACCAACCATTTGATCATATCAATACAATCCCATGTTCTCGCTCCTGCTCTCTTTTACTGCATTAAGACAACGCGTTTCAAACTGCTGTGTGCTACGGTAGTTGAACCCACTTCCTCTGCATGACCTGTCATTGCCACAGTAACTAGATGAAACCCACTAGCATGTGTAGGAGTTGATTGAGCCATATGTATGTGCTGTTTCTACCTTGCCATGCCTGCTATGCTTAGAGTCGTGTCAGGTCTGGTTCATCTGGGTGATGGGCTAGAGTGAAATGATTATGTCGGTAATGAGAGTGGTGTAGTGAACACGATTTGGTAAAGGTATCGATGAGAGGCCATGTAGGAGTACATGGTGGGTTGTTTCATTGAAGCCGACCTTAAGCACTAAGATCTGTATGTGTGATTTAAGATACAGCTACTACCATGCATTGGGCCCTGAAATATGACCCCGCTCGACTTCTTATTCACCCTAGCTCTCTGTCCAGGAGTTGCAAGTAGTTTCTGGTGTTTGTAGCCTACTGGAGGCCGTGGACAGCGCTGACCGTAGGGGTGGGCTGTGATGCGGTAGGTACGTGGCCGGGTGTACCGAATACCCGTTAGGTATCTCGAGAACCCTGTTCACATCGTTCGGGGCCGTATGGGAAACCTCGGCCGGACTCCCTGCGGATGGAACCTGGATAGGCGATAAACCTGGACTAGAGGCTTAGGTGTTTAGGTAGGTCGTGGTCTACACCCACGTCGGCTTTCGCTTGAAGTCTGCCGAGCACATGTCGTGTGCAGACGCTAAGTGTTGGAAACATGTATGAAGAAGTACACCCCTGCAGGGTTATCATGATCTATTCGAATAGCCGCGTCCGCGGTAAAGGACTACTTGGTTGCCTATACAGTTCATAGACAAGTAAACGGAAACTACTAAAAGCCTCAAGATAAGTGTGAGTGCCGAGGATGGCTCTTCCGTAGGAAGACGGAGGTGGATCCTCGGTAGCGTATTGAAGTGGTGAGTAGTGGACTCGTGTACACAAAACCATTTCAAGTTGGAGTCTCGTAGGATAGCCTAGCCAAGAGTCAAAGCTGGCTTGCTGCAAAAACTCCACCAACCCTTCTTGATAATGTGCATGTATGTAGGACCTGATGTAAGTCTTGCTGAGTACTTTTGTACTCATGTTGCTATAATTTACATTTTTACAGAAGACACTGCAACCCCTTCTGATGGGTTCTTCGTAGACGTTGACATCAATGAGTAGGCTAAGGCCCAGGTGGTGATCCTGAGCTTGTGAAGGACCACGTAGTATAGCAGAGGTTTTCCAAGCCTCTTTTATTTTACTAGTTGTCTGTACTCAAACAAGTTACTTCCGCTGCTGGTTTGTATGACTGTATGACTTGAATGCTGGGTCATGTGACCAGTACCTGTGTGTATGATTATGTATGGCTCCCTGAGCCTTAAATAAAGTACTTGTGTCGTAGAGTCATGTTGTGATGCCATGTTGTATTTGCACATATCGAGCATACTGTGTGTATGTTATTGAAATGCTTGGTATGTGTGGGATCTGACCATCTAGTTGTTTATCCTTAGTAGCCTCTCTTACCGGGAAATGTCTCCTAGTGTTACCACTGAGCCATGGTAGCTTGCTGCTGCTCTGGAACACTTAGGCTGGCCGGCATGTGTCCTTCTTCGTTCCTGTGTCTGTCCCTTCGGGGAAATGTCACGCATTGAGTACCGGAGTCCTGTTAGCCTGCTACAGCCCGGTTTACCGGAGTCCTTCTAGCCTAGTGCTACAGCCCGGACCCACTTGCTGATGACCGACACGTTCGTTGCTGGGTCATGGATGCCTGTCCCTGTAAGTCTGTGCCACTTTGGGTTTACAACTAGTCATGTCAGCCCGGGCTCCTTAACATATGGATGCTAGCGACACTATCATATACGTGAGCCAAAAGGCGCAAACGGTCCCGGGCAAAGGTAAGGCGACACCCGTGGGGATACCGTGCGTGAGGCCGCAAAGTGATATGAGGTGTTACAGGCTAGATCGATGTGTCATCGAGTCGGGGTCCTGACAGCGTTGGCATCAGAGCCGGACTGCCTGTAGGTTCTCCAAGCCAAACTGGTCGATGTTGAGTCTAGAAATTCTTTAGTTATATGTAGGGGAATTGTTTGTGGGTGGAACATAAGGCTCTTTTTACTCCTTTGTCTTATGACATTCTGATCTGAGTCAGTCTATTCTTCCACCGGGGGTTAAGGAATTAGGATCTATTCTCTCTATCAGGACCACGTGTTACTAATCAGTAGTACCTTATAGGGTTGATGGATACAAGCCTAGTTTAGTTCTACTACCACATTATGTTGTTAGGATGGACTCAGAACCTTGATATGATGATATTGAGTGTGTACGAAATCCTTTGTCAAATGTCTCAAAATCCTTCTTGAGCATTTATAGCTGTTATGCTGCCGAAATTTTGCTAGAAATTCTAATGCCTTTGCATTATGATTGTGCTTTCAGATGGCCACTCGCAACTTCAATCAAGTGGTTCGCCTGACTCGATGCCTAGATGTACCCGGCCATACTGCCATGTTGGTCAGGGTAATGACTGAGGCTGGATACCGTTGGTATCCCGAGTACACGGTCGAAGAGCAATTTCGAGACTTTAATCAAAGCCAGTATCTCTGCACTGTCAGGATATTTCCATCTTATCCTGGGTCCACCGAACCCCTTCACTGCTCCTATGGACTCGGGGTTACTATTGAGATGGCTGTGCAGGACGCCGCCTACTCTATGATGACCATCATGCGAGTCAGGTCTGGCCTATTTCGGGACTCTGATTTCCGGTATATGCCAGGATCACTTCCGGGAGCACAAGGGTATCTCCAGGCTATCTATGCTGACCCCACTCAGGAGGATTCACGGACTCGCACTACTGCTGAGATGCTCGAGGATAAGGACCGTGAAAATCGGGCCTTGAGATTAGAGCTCTTCAATACCCGTGCTGACCATTGGGCCACATTGACTCGGTTTGCACCGGCGGTGCAAGCTGGATATTCGGATATGCGCGATCTCTATCCTGTGAGATCTGCTCTGCCTGACGTGATGGGTTGGCGTGATGTAGGAGGCATCACCCCACCTCGCGGTCCCCGCAGGCCACCGTCTGTTGGTCCAAGACCTCATCCTAGCCCCTATGTTCCTCAAGCTCCGCGGGATCGTCTGTTTCCGGATGATCATGTTGAGCTTCCAGGCTATGGAGGTGACTTCTACGAGGACTACTACGGATCGGTCTGAGTTAGTGGTAGTATCACTAGTTTGTGTTAGCTGTGTCGTCTATCGTCCTGCGTGACTCGTGGGATATGACCTGGTTTGTATCGCCTTCCGGAGGTGTAGAAAAATAATGTATAGGAGCTTGGAATGCCTCCGATGAGATGTAATCCTCTTCTCACCGTAATAGTACCTTGTTTGGTCTTGTACTAAACCCTGTATGGTGTGTATGACGATGGAATAAAGAAGCAGTTTCTGTATCTACCATGTCATACGGATGATCATCTTGCATTCCGAGTTATTCCTTACATTCTGTATCCTATGTCGGAATTTTATCTTTCTGACTAAATCATTGTCTTGTTTACCTAGGATGGTCAACACGCGCACTAACCCTGCTCCTCAAGAGCAGGCCGAAGGCAGTGAAGTCAGGAATGCAAATCTGCCTCATCCTCCTTCCCTAGCCGAGGTTATGATGGAAGCCGAAAGAAACAAGCGGGAGACCAACCGTTTGTTGGAACGTATTGAACAGAGCACAGCACACCATCAGAGGACTCACGTGGTGTCACTCAGTGATTTCATCAAGTTACATCCACCCACGTTCCACCACTCCGTCGAGCCTCTCGACGCTGATGACTGGCTTCGCAGTATTTCTCACAAACTGCGTTCCGCGCTGGTAGCTGAGGCTGACAAGGTCACCTTTGCTGCATATCATCTTGAAGGCCCCGCCAGTCTATGGTGGGAGAATTATGGAGCTGTGCGCCCAGCGGGCCATGTCACTACTTGGGCTGAATTCAGCGAGGCTTTCCATGAACATCACATTCCAGAGGGTCTCATGGACCGCAAACGTGAGGAATTTTGCAGTTTCACTCAGGGCCGACTCTCTGTGGATGCTTACAGCAGGGAGTTCGGTAACCTCGCACGATATGCCACTGAGGAAGTTTCTACTGATGCCAAGAAGCAAGCAAGGTTCCGTAAGGGACTTAGTCCTGAGCTTCGCCGCGACCTCCGTCTACATGAGTGCACATCTTTTCAGAAACTTGTTAACAAGGCCATCAGTGCCGAGACTGGTCAGACTGATTATGACGCAACACGCAAGCATGGCCGTGACATGGGTTCCTCATCCGGTGCTGGTCCTCAGAAGCGCCGCGTGTGGGTGCCCAACACTGCCCTGCCACCTAGGTTCACACCGAGGCCATCCTTCCAGGCGCCTCGCCCCGTTCAACAGTCTGCACCAGCCAAGCCCTATGGGGGTCCAACCAACAATGCTCCTCCACGTACCAGTTCCGTGACCTGTTTCAAGTGTGGGGAGTCTGGCCACTATATGCGTGAGTGTCCCCAGACCAACCCCAACCAATCTGCTAAAGCTGTTGGCCGTGGCAAGCCGACAGGGAAGGTGTTCCACGCCAAGCCGGCCACGGCTACACGTGGCCATGTCAACTGTATCTCTGCCGAAGAAGCTCAAGAGGATCCCAACGTCGTTCTCGGTACGCTCCTTGTTAATTGCCACCCGGCATCTGTTCTTTTCGATACAGGAGCCTCTCATTCATTTATATCCGAGAACTATGCTCGTTTGCATAACACCGCATTCTGTGACATGCCATCCACTATGGAAATTTCTACTCCCGGTTCTAGATGGCAGACCTCCCGGGTAAGTTATGGAAATGAAATCCAAGTCGACAGACTTGTTTTCCTTGCATCTTTGATAGCTCTCAAATTTTCAGATATTAATATCATTTTGGGTATGGACTGGATGTCAGCTCATCATGCCAAAATTGATTGCTTCCCTAGGACTGTTCAACTCACTCATCCTTCGGGCAAGATAGTCAATGTCTTGACCCGGTTAGCCGAGCGACAATTATATTCTCTTAACGCCAGCCCGTTGCCAGACCTTGAGGACGTTCCGGTAGTCCGTGACTTCCCGGATGTCTTCCCAGAGGAATTGCCAGGTGTTCCACCTGACAGGGATGTTGAGTTCGTAATAGACCTCATTCCAGGAACCGTTCCGATTGCTAGAAGACCCTATAAGATGGCACCACTAGAACTAGCCGAGCTTAAGAAACAACTCGATGAGTCCTTGAAAAAGGGTTTCATCCGACCTAGTTCATCTCCGTGGGCTTGCCCCGTCCTATTCGTCAAGAAGAAGGATGGTACGGACCGGATGGTTGTAGATTATCGACCTGTCAATTTGGTCACAATCAAGAACAAATATCCGCTCCCCAGGATCAACGACCTGTATGATCAGCTCGCTGGATCCTCAGTCTTCTCCAAAATGGATTTGAGTTTGGGCTACCATCAAATCAAAATCAGAAACGGGGACATCCCTAAAACGGCCTTTGTTACTCGTTATGGCCAATACGAGTACACCGTCATGTCCTTCGGCTTAACCAACGCTCCAGCCACCTTTTCTCGGTTAATGAACTCAATCTTCATGGAGTATTTGGATAAATTCATCGTTGTTTACCTCGATGATATACTCATCTACTCCAAGAACGAGGAAGAACATGCCGAACATCTAAGGCTAGTGTTGAAGAAACTTCGAGAGCATCGCCTTTATGCCAAGTTTTCTAAATGTGAATTTTGGTTGTCAGAAGTGACCTATCTGGGTCATGTAATATCTGGTAAAGGTATTGCTGTTAACCCTGAGCGCGTTCAAGCCGTACTTAATTGGACTCCACCTGAATCGGTCAAGCAAGTTCGGAGTTTTCTGGGCTTAGCGAGCTATTGCCGTCGCTTTGTCGAAAACTTCTCCAAAGTTTCTAAACCTCTAATCGAACTCCTCAAGAAAGATAAGAAGTTCGAATGGACTCCACAATGTGAGCACAGTTTTCAGGAACTGAAAAGACGCCTGACTTCTGCTCCCGTACTGGTACCGCCAGACTTCTCTAAGGACTTTGTTATCTATTGCGACGCCTCGCGACAAGGACTAGGTTGCATTCTCATGCAAGATCGACACGTAATTGCTTACGCCTCACGGCAATTGCACCCACATGAGGAGAATTATCCTACTCATGATCTAGAGCTTGCAGCCGTGGTCTATGCACTTAAGACCTGGCGACATTACCTCCTCGGTAACCGTTGCAAAATATTCACTGATCACCAAAGTCTGAAGTACATTTTCACCCAACCGGATTTGAATCTCAGACAAAGACGTTGGGTTGAGTTGATCACAGATTTCGACTTAGGAATAACTTACACCCCAGGGAAAGCCAACGTCATGGCTGATGCGCTAAGTCGTAAATCTTATTGTAACAACCTGATGTTACAACAAAGTCAACCGCTTCTCCATGAGGAATTTCGGAAGCTTAACCTTCACATTGTTCCTCAAGGATTTCTTTCCACCTTGGTAGCGAAACCTACCCTTACGGATCAAATCATCGCTGCCCAAAAGCGAGATAAGGGAATATCTAAAATCAAGGAGAACATTGCTAGCGGAGGTGCTAGTTGTTTCTCCACAAATGATCATGGTGTTGTGTACTTTGAGAACCGTTTAGTGGTTCCCAAGAACCAGCACCTACGGCAGTTGATCCTTAAGGAAGCTCATGAATCTCCTCTCACCATTCATCCCGGTAGTACCAAGATGTATCAGGACCTACGCCAGAGGTTCTGGTGGACTAGGATGAAGAGAGAAATTGCTCAGTATATTGCTAACTGCGACGTCTGCCGTCGTGTAAAAGCAGAACATCAACGGCCTGCTGGCACCCTTCAACCCTTAGCTATTCCTGAATGGAAATGGGATAAAATTGGTATGGATTTCATTACCGGTTTTCCCAGGACCAAGAGAGGGAATAATGCTATCTTCGTCGTTGTCGATCGTCTTTCCAAAGTGGCCCATTTCTTACCTGTTCGTGAGAGTATAACCGCTAGTCAGCTGGCAGACTTATACATCTCCCGAATAGTGTCTCTCCATGGTGTTCCTTTGGAAATCAACTCGGATCGAGGAAGTCTTTTCACCTCTCGATTTTGGGAAAGTTTCCAAAACGCCATGGGAACCCGCCTTTCCTTTAGCACCACTTTTCACCCTCAATCGAGTGGTCAAGTGGAACGCGTCAACCAGATCCTAGAAGACATGCTTCGAGCCTCTGTTATCTCATTCGGAATGGATTGGGAGAAGTGCCTTCCATTTGCCGAATTCGCTTACAACAACAGCTATCAATCTAGCTTGGGTAAAGCCCCTTTTGAAGTTATCTATGGACGACGGTGTCGAACACCCCTTAACTGGTCAGAGACCGGGGAAAGACAATTCTTTGGCCCGGATATGATTCAGGAAGCAGAAGAGCAAGTTCGCATCATTCGTGAAAAGTTGAAAACAGCCCAATCTCGTCAAAAGAGTCAATATGACCGAAAACATAAGGCTATGACTTTCGAGGTTGACGAGAAGGCTTACCTTCGGGTTACCCCTCTGAAGGGAACCCATCGTTTCGGTATCAAGGGCAAGTTGGCTCCTCGTTACATTGGACCTTTTCGCATTCTCGCTAAACGAGGAGAAGTTGCCTACCAGTTGGAACTACATCCGCACCTTTCCAGAGTCCACGATGTCTTCCACGTTTCTCAACTCAGGCGTTGCTTCTCGGATCCTATCCGTGGAGTGGACCACAAAACGCTTGATCTCCAAGATAATCTTACATATCGAGAGTACCCCATTCGTATCCTCGATCATGCCGAGCGTACCACTCGACGTCATAATATCAAGTTTCTCAAAGTACAATGGTCGCACCATTCTGAGGATGAAGCAACTTGGGAAAGGGAGGATCGTCTTCGACTTGAGTATCCCGCCCTCTTCCCGGAGGAACCCAAATCTCGGGACGAAATTCTTTTGAGTGGGGGTGAGTTGTCACACCCTAGATAGTCATGCATTAGAGTGTTGCATCATGTTTATTTTTCCATCAGAAACCTGAAATGGGGATGACAGAACCCCCAGCCCCCTCTGAAACCAATTAGGGTTTACTAAAAACTTTTTCAATGAACCTGAAATGCCCTTCTAAAATGCCCATCATTTTTGTCTTGGTTCAAAACCTCTGCCAAAAGTGATGCACATTTTCCTAGGCCATCTTAGGGTTTTTGAATTAAATCATAAATATTTGAAATTGGGCATTTAAAATTATATAAAATATTTAAATGCTCAAATATCTCCAAACTAAAATGTTTCATGTTGGAAATAATCCAACTATGGACCAGGGGTAGTTTGGTGATTTTAGGAGTTGCCTAAGTATTTTATTTAATTCAAAAAAGTTGCAGAAGTATTAAAAAAACAAAAAACAGAAAGAAAATGGAAAAACTTACCTGACGCCTGCTCCCGGCCCACCTGCCGGCCCAGCCCAGCGCCGCTCCAGCGAGCTGCTTGCCGGCCAGGCAGGCACGCAGGTGCCCGACGGCGACCGCAGCGCGCGCCACGCACCTGCTCGCCGCCTCGCCGCTCCCCTCGCTCGGTGACATCGTGGATCGGCCTCCCTCGCTCCCCCGAACCCCCCAGACACCCCCTCTCCTCTCCAGCTCCTCCCCCTCGCGCTCCCCCGCCATGACCGACGCCACCATCACCGTGCCTTCGTCGTAGCCGTGCTCCCCGTCGTCC
>NC_041389.1:153671356-153749314 GCF_002162155.2 Triticum dicoccoides
CCGAGGAGTACCGTGATTACCCTAACGAAGAACTGTATCAGTGCATCGAACCATCAGGCAAGCAACCAACCATTTGATCATATCGATACAATCCCATGTTCTCGCTCCTGCTCTCTTTTACTGCATTAAGACAACGCGTTTCAAACTGCTGTGTGCTACGGTAGTTGAACCCACTTCCTCTGCATGACCTGTCATTGCCACAGTAACTAGATGAAACCCACTAGCATGTGTAGGAGTTGATTGAGCCATATGTATGTGCTGTTTCTACCTTGCCATGCCTGCTATGCTTAGAGTCGTGTCAGGTCTGGTTCATCTGGGTGATGGGCTAGAGTGAAATGATTATGTCGGTAATGAGAGTGGTGTGGTGAACACGATTTGGTAAAGGTATCGATGAGAGGCCATGTAGGAGTACATGGTGGGTTGTTTCATTGAAGCCGACCTTAAGCATGAGATCTGTATGTGTGATTTAAGATACAGCTACTACCATGCATTGGGCCCTGAAATATGACCCCGCTCGACTTCTTATTCACCCTAGCTCTCTGTCCAGGAGTTGCAAGTAGTTTCTGGTGTTTGTAGCTTACTGGAGGCCGTGGACAGCGCTGACCGTAGGGGTGGGCTGTGATGCGGTAGGTACGTGGCCGGGTGTATCGAATACCCGTTAGGTATCTTGGGAACCCTGTTCACATCGTTCGGGGCCGTATGGGAAACCTCGGCCGGACTCCCTGCGGATGGAACCTGGATAGGCGATAAACCTGGCTAGAGGCTTAGGTGTTTAGGTAGGTCGTGGTCTACACCCACGTCGGCTTTCGCTTGAAGTCTGCCGAGCACATGTCGTGTGCAGACGCTAAGTGGTGGAAACATGTATGAAGAAGTACACCCCTGCAGGGTTATCATGATCTATTCGAATAGCCGCGTCCGCGGTAAAGGACTACTTGGTTGCCTATATAGTTCATAGACAAGTAAACGGAAACTACTAAAAGCCTCAAGATAAGTGTGAGTGCTGAGGATGGCTCTTCCGTAGGAAGACGGAGGTGGATCCTCGGTAGCGTATTGAAGTGGTGAGTAGTGGACTCGTGTATGCAAAACCATTTCAAGTTGGAGTCTCGTAGGATAGCCTAGCCAAGAGTCAAAGCTGGCTTGCTGCAAAAACTCCACCAACCCTTCTTGATAATGTGCATGTATGTAGGACCTGATGTAAGTCTTGCTGAGTACTTTTGTACTCATGTTGCTATAATTTACATTTTTACAGAAGACGCTGCAACCCCTTCTGATGGGTTCTTCATAGACGTTGACATCAATGAGTAGGCTAAGGCCCAGGTGGTGATCCTGAGCTTGTGAAGGACCACGTAGTATAGCAGAGGTTTTCCAAGCCTCTTTTATTTTACTAGTTGTCTGTACTCAGACAAGTTACTTCCGCTGCTGGTTTGTATGACTGTATGACTTGAATGCTGGGTCATGTGACCAGTACCTGTGTGTATGATTATGTATGGCTCCCTGAGCCTTAAATAAAGTACTTGTGTCGTAGAGTCATGTTGTGATGCCATGTTGTATTTGCACATATCGAGCATACTGTGTGTATGTTATTGAAATGCTTGGTATGTGTGGGATCTGACCATCTAGTTGTTTATCCTTAGTAGCCTCTCTTACCGGGAAATGTCTCCTAGTGTTACCACTGAGCCATGGTAGCGTGCTGCTGCTCTGGAACACTTAGGCTGGCCGGCATGTGTCCTTCTTCGTTCCTGTGTCTGTCCCTTCGGGGAAATGTCACGCATTGAGTACCGGAGTCCTGTTAGCCTGCTACAGCCCGGTTTACCGGAGTCCTGCTAGCCCAGTGCTACAGCCCGGACCCACTTGCTGATGACCGACACATTCGTTGCTGGGTCATGGATGCCTGTCCCTGTAAGTCTGTGCCACTTTGGGTTTACAACTAGTCATGTCAGCCCGGGCTCCTTAACATATGGATGCTAGCGACACTATCATATACGTGAGCCAAAAGGCGCAAACGGTCCCGGGCAAAGGTAAGGCGACACCCGTGGGGATACCGTGCGTGAGGCCGCAAAGTGATATGAGGTGTTACAGGCTAGATCGATGTGTCATCGAGTCGGGGTCCCGACAGCGTTGGCATCAGAGCCGGACTGCCTGTAGGTTCTCCAAGCCAAACTGGTCGATGTTGAGTCTAGAAATTCTTTAGTTATATGTAGGGGAATTGTTTATGGGTGGAACGTAAGGCTCTTTTTACTCCTTTGTCTTATGAAATTCTGATCTGAGTCAGTCTATTCTTCCACCGGGGGTTAAGGAATTAGGATCTATTCTCTCTATCAGGACCACGTGTTACTAATCAGTAGTACCGTATAGGGTTGATGGATACAAGCCTAGTTTGGTTCTACTACCACATTATGTTGTTAGGATGGACTCAGAACCTTGATATGATGATATTGAGTGTGTACGAAATCCTTTGTCAAATGTCTCAAAATCCTTCTTGAGCATTTACAGCTGTTATGCTGCCGAAATTTTGCTAGAAATTCTAATGCCTTTGCATTATGATTGTGCTTTCACATGGCCACTCGCGACTTCAATCAAGTGGTTCGCCTGACTCGACGCCTAGATGTACCCGGCCATACTGCCATGTTGGTCAGGGTAATGACTGAGGCTGGATACCGTTGGTATCCCGAGTACACGGTCGAAGAGCAATTTCGAGACTTTAATCAAAGCCAGTATCTCTGCACTGTCAGGATATTTCCATCTTATCCTGGGTCCACCGAACCCCTTCACTGCTCCTATGGACTCGGGGTTACTATTGAGATGGCTGTGCAGGACGCCGCCTACTCTATGATGACCATCATGCGAGTCAGGTCTGGCCTATTTCGGGACTCTGATTTCCGGTATATGCTAGGATCACTTCCGGGAGCACAAGGGTATCTCCAGGCTATCTATGCTGACCCCACTCAGGAGGATTCACGGACTCGCACTACTGCTGAGATGCTCGAGGATAAGGACCGTGAAAATCGGGCCTTGAGATTAGAGCTCTTCAATACCCGTGCTGACCATTGGGCCACATTGACTCGGTTTGCACCGGCGGTGCAAGCTGGATATTCGGATATGCGCGATCTCTATCCTGTGAGATCTGCTCTGCCTGACGTGATGGGTTGGCGTGATGTAGGAGGCATCACCCCACCTCGCGGTCCCCGCAGGCCACCGTCTGTTGGTCCAAGACCTCATCCTAGCCCCTATGGTCCTCTAGCTCCGTGGGATCGTCTGTTTCCGGATGATCATGTTGAGCTTCCAGGCTATGGAGGTGACTTCTACGAGGACTACTACGGATCGGTCTGAGTTAGTGGTAGTATCACTAGTTCGTGTTAGCTGTGTCGTCTATCGTCCTGCGTGACTCGTGGGATATGACCTGGTTTGTATCGCCTTCCGGAGGTGTAGAAAAATAATGTATAGGAGCTTGGAATGCCTCCGATGAGATGTAATCCTCTTCTCACCGTAATAGTACCTTGTTTGGTCTTGTACTAAACCATGTATGGTGTGTATGACGATGGAATAAAGAAGCAGTTTCTGTATCTACCATGTCATACGGATGATCATCTTGCATTCCGAGTTATTCCTTACATTCTGTATCCTATGTCGGAATTTTATCTTTCTGACTAAATCATTGTCTTGTTTACCTAGGATGGTCAACACGCGCACTAACCCTGCTCCTCAAGAGCAGGCCGAAGGCAGTGAAGTCAGGAATGCAAATCTGCCTCATCCTCCTTCCCTAGCCGAGGTTATGATGGAAGCCGAAAGAAACAAGCGGGAGACTAACCGTTTGTTGGAACGTATTGAACAGAGCACAGCACACCATCAGAGGACTAACGTGGTGTCACTCAGTGATTTCATCAAGTTACATCCACCCACGTTCCACCACTCCGTCGAGCCTCTCGACGCTGATGACTGGATCGGACCAAGGTTGGAGGTGGCAGCGTCTTCCATTTCCTGGTCTTCGTTCTTGGCGGAGGTCTCGGAGGTAGCAGCACTGCAGATTTCAAAAACCAGTCGGTTAGTCAATGAGTCGACCAAAAGTCTGCTCATGCTAAATGAGAAAACACAAGTTCTGATGTTACCTAGAGATGGTGGGAATGGTCATTCTCATCTTGGGCAAGGCTTTCGGCGGCTTTGATGACGTCGCTCGTGGATGCTTCGGCGCTTTTTCAGTCGGCACCGGAGAAGCCGTCCGAGGGCGTTTTGACGACTGCCCAACAGGCGCAGTCGCTTTGCCACACTCGCTCGCGGGGTCGTGGGTGAGCTTGGATCACCTCTCCGTGCGAGGAGGATCGATTTCCTCCTCCTCCTCTTCACTGGAGCCGTCGTCATCCTCTTGGCCCTCGCCATCAGACTGCCACTCCTCCTCACTTTCACCTCCACTCGTCTCTTCCTCCTCGGCTTGTTCTTGCGCCCCGTTGGGCATTGAGTACATCTCAGTAGTGGCCTAGAAGACAACAAACAAGACGAAAGTCAGTCGACTGATTTTAAACAAACTGAATGAAGGAAACAAGGTCACAGTCAGAGATACAGAATCAGACCTGGTCTACTTCGTATGATTGGTCGAGTGGAGGAATCCTCCTGGCTCCTCGGGGGTTATCTTTGTTCCCTGTGATACTCGACAACCACCCCTCCACCGTAGCATCTTCGACCTCCTCCGGGTGGATCCGAGTGGTGTCATCGAGACACGAATACATCCACATCGGATGGTCACGATCTTGGAGCGGTTGGATACGTCTCCTGAGGAAGACCTCTAACAAGTCCATACCAGTCACCCCGTCGCGGACAAGCTGAACCACTCGACCAACCAACACTTTGACTTGTGCCTTCTCTTCTGGTGTCACTTTCAGAGAAGAAGGTTTTTCTGCTCTGTTCAGGGAGAAAGGGGGAAGACCCGTCGCCTGTCCTAGAGTCGGCTGGTCTTGGCAGTAGAACCGGGTCGACTGCCACCCGCGGACCGAATCAGGAAGAACCATGGCTGGAAAACAACTTTTGCTTCTCATCTGGATCCCAAGACCCCCGCACATCTGAATCACTTGCGTCTTATCGTCACTCGACTTGGCTTTCTTAACCGACTGAGAACGACAAGTGAAAATGTGCTTGAGGAGGCCCCAATGAGGACGGCAACCCAAGAAATTCTCGCACAAAAACACGAAGGTGGCAAGGTACACAATGGAATTTGGAGTAAAGTGGCGGAGTTGCGCTCCGAAAAAGTTCAAGAAACTCCGGAAAAAAGGATGAGGGGACAGGGATAATCCGCGGTCGACGTGAGTGGCGACAAGAACACACTCACCATCGAGAGGCTGCGGCTCGATCTCGTTCCCCGGGAGGCGCGCAGGTTCATGAGGCATGAATCCCCCCTCGGCCAGGTCATCAAGGTCCTCCTGACAAGTCGCCAAGGGCATTCAGTCACCCTGGATCCAGCCCCGCGGCAAGGCAAACCTCGAGGAAGATCCGCCCCGACCGGACTTCTTTGCCTTCGCCTGCGCCGTCGCCTTCTTCGCGCGCTCCAGGGCTGCCGTCTTCTCCTTCACCATCGCTACAGACGAAGCTCGAACAGATCGACAGCACCGGGACGAGAGCAGAGGTGGTGGAGGAATTCAAGAAGAAAGGAGGAAAATGAAGGCGCACTGTTAAAAAAACCCCGTCCGGCGCCTTATATGAGGTTACTTCCGAGTGACTGACTTGTAGGCCCAGGCAATCCTGTCAAATCCCGCAACAGTCGCGCGCGTGATACGTGGCAAAAAAGGTGGCGCAGAGATTGATGCATCCCTGCCTTTTCCCATCCGATTACCGTGGCCTCCTCCGCCCCGCGCACTTCTCGAAATTTGAATCCTGCTAAATCCGCGAGCTGCAGAACAACTTGTCAGACGTAAGATTTCCTCCGCTCTGTCGTTCAAAGTTCTCCAAGTAAAGAAATTCACTCGACGGATACAAAGAATGGATCAAGGCGACTGAAAAAGAAGTTGATGCCGTCACCTAAGTTTATTGATCCAGAACAAGACATACTCATAGCACGAAAATGGGTCGGAAGTGTGTTCAACTCCTTCCCCACTCAAACCTCGATCCATTCGGGGGCTAATGATGAAGCTATATACCTAGGGTAGGGTCATGGACCTGTCCAAGATACCCTCCCCAAGGACATCTCTAGAAGAAACCACCTTTCAATCGACCCGGAAGTGTTCCACTCGACGGACTCGAAGACACTCGACCATGAAGCCAACCACTCGACTGCCAGGAGACCTAAAGTCACTCTGCATGCAAACGGTCTGTCATTAAGTAGCTTTTATGGTCATCATAGCACTTTATTTGTGGTGTTGCCAGTAACACCCGATCTTAATGTACCTTAAACCTTGCATAACTGAGGGCCGGAGGGGTCTGGCGGACTCTATATAAGCCACCCCCCTCCTCAGTGTAAAGGGTTCGCACCCCTGTAACTCATATTCATATAATCCAGTCGACCGCCTCCGGGCTTCGAGACGTAAGGCTGTTACTTCCTCCGAGAAGGGCCTGAACTCGTAAACCTCTTGCGTATATAACTACTCCATAGCTAGGATCTTGCCTCTCCATTCCTACCCCCTATTCTACTGTCATACTTAGAACCACGACACCCGTCGCCTTCCCTCCTCTCTCTCTGGCACCATTCGTCGCCGGGCGCCGGAGACAGCTGTCCTCCAGCGGAGCCCGAACCCTCCTCGCCGCTCGCCTATATAAGGAGCCACCCCCAGCCTCCTCGAGCACCATCCCGCACTCTCTCACACCCCACAAGCCAGTAGGAAGCCGCAGCCCGGCCGGGCAGGCCGCGGGCTGCCGTCCCCGAGCCAAGCTCGCCGGCGATCCCCTCTAGATAGGCCCCGCAGCTCCGGCCACTCCCAAGCCGAGGCGACCCCGCCAGGGCCTCCGCCTCTCCTCCGTGAAGCTAACGCGCCAAGCCCGAGCCCCTGGAGCTTCCCCTAGCCGCCGTCTTCCTCATCTCCGGCGACCACCGTGTTCTGCCTCCGCTTGCGAGGAAGATTCCGACGCCGTTCGGTCACCGTTCGCCATGATACGGGTACGGGCAGGTGCGCAAGAGCCTTCTCTGTTGATCCCTCCCTCTTGTTTTCCTCCAAGATGCCTCAACGCCGGCGTAAGCTCCGGCGAAGTACCGCGCCTCTCTGTTTCTTTCTCCCCTCCCTCCGGCCTGACTAACGGGGCCCGTTAATCAGCCACTCATTACGCGCGCGAAGCGGTATGAGTGGTGGCGCCCTGGGAAAATACGCCATCGACGTCACCCCCTCTCTGTTTTCTTTTTCAAATTCATTTAAGTTCTAGTAGCATTCAAACAGCCATAAATTTTATTCTACAAGTCCAAATGCAGTGATTCTTTTTGCATTGTGTTCTTTGTCCAAAAGTCTAACATCTCCCAAAAGATGGGATTTTTCCTTGCTGTCTAGATTTTCTGGCAATTTTCAGAAGGTTTGTTGATATTTTCAATTGTGGTTTTTGAATATTTTTCAGAGGAACCAGCTTGTCTTGAGGATCACCAGGAGCCTTGTGAACCTCATCAGTACTAAGGCAAGCCACAATAACATTTTCATGGTGCCACTTCAATATTTATGATTTTCATACTTGAACTTATGATAATTGATGCATTTAAATTAGTTATAAAATAAATATATTCTGTTATATGCTTGTTATGTTATAATGCTTGAACTTCAGTATGTTTAAAGTAAATATTGTTGGTATGATAATAAGAACTTAGTTGCAAGTGATAAATAACTAATATGGTCATAGAGTTCATGACTAATTTCAATATTATTTTTGCATGAGGTATAATGATGATAATTGCTAGAAATAGTTCTAGTATAAGTAAAGAGAAGTTTTACCCAGTATAGTAGCATGAGTTTATGTTGGCTCCGTGGGAGCGTGATTGGTGCAGTTTTTGCACAGTTATGTGATGCATATGTTAGGTGATGCATGGTATGGCAACATGACACCGGTTATTTTATTTTCACATTAAAGTTGAACCTGATTACTAATTCAACTTGAACATGTTGTTGACCAGGTCGTGGTGCCGCTGAAACGAGTCTTTCCCAGTGCAACCACACTTGCTGGTATGGGACGGCCTTAATGCGTTTCATTATCGTGCCTCTGGTCGGTACCTAAATTTAGGGAAGGTTATGGGCGTGCTGTACCCTAGCCCGGTAGGCAAGCATAACCTTGTGAGCCCGTTGTTAAGTTGATTTTGGTGCCGGATCCCAGTGTGGATGGTGGCCACGATGGTGGTCGAGGTGTCCGGAGGTAGACACGGGGCCACCCAGGACTAGCCCGGTGGGGTCTGAGTCGGATGGGCTGGGAGAGTGTCATGACAGTGAAATGGTTTCGTCGGAACGCTGTTGGTCCACTCACATGGGAGGGTGAGGCCATGGGTTCTATAGTGTGGGTACAGTGTACTAACCTCTGCAGAGTGTAATTAATCTATCGATAGCCGAGTCACGGATACGGACACGCTCGAAAGTAAGGTACACCATGGGTCAACACTTAATAAATATGCACACTAATTGCACTAAGGATGACAGTGAGGTCATCGTGTTGAGTTGGACATGAGTTGTTAGGTTGTGATCGCCGTAAGGATCACAAGCCACGAGTTGGTCGGGTTGTGATCACCGTAAGGATCACGGGCCATGAGATGGTCGGGTTGTGATCGTCGTAAGGATCACGAGTATGTTTTGGTAATATTATGTTCGTTGGTCACACCTGGTAAGCATGTCGGGAGAATGAGTACCTGTTGAGCACTGTCACATCATGTTGGTTATATAGTTGCATTGTTGATTAAATTGGATAAATATCATAATATTGTCTGTCATCTTGTTTATGCTTATTGTGAGCTTGCAAGTACATTCAATGTACTGACCTGGCGTGTCATGCCAAATTTCAGGAAAGTCCCATTGGAAAGGAGTGCTGTCCGAGTCTAGACCGTGTCCATGTCGGTGTCCTTTTCTATGGAGTCCCACTATGACATTGTTCCGCTGCCGAGTAGTTGTCATGATCGAGGCCCCTTTATGTTCACTAAATAACGTACATATTGTTCAGTCACACCGTGTGTGCCGCTTGGCCTCGCTAACTGTTGTAATATGAACTATGTTCCGCTAGCATGAATAAAGCGGTTGTTTCTGTACCATGTTGTTGTGTGTTGCGAGAAGACAAGGTCTCTGGGCTGGCAATGCAAGGTAAACCGGTCGCTCTGAGCCGGGGTGCCACATTTTGCTACTCACGTTGATCTCCCTAAAGAAAAGTGGTTTAAATATAATCCTCCTATTGAAGTGAAAGTAGTTGCACCTATTACAGTTGACGAAAAGACTATCACCTATAGTGATCCTATTGTTCCTACTACTTATGTTGAGAAACATCCTTTTCCTGTTAGGATAAAGGATCATGCTAAAACTTCGACTGTTGTTCATAAGAGTAATACTAGGACTTATACACCTCCTGAGCAAATCAATGTTGAACCTAGTATTGCTATGGTTAAAGATCTCTTGGATGATGATTTAGATGGGCATGTTATTTATTTTTGTGATGAAACTGCTAATATTGCTAGACCAGATACTAAGATACATAGACCCGTTGTAGGCATGCCTGTTATTTCTGTTAAAATAGGAGATCATTGTTATCATGGCTTATGTGATATGGGTGCTAGTGCTAGTGCAATACCTTATACCTTATATAAAGAAATTATGCATGCACCCGTTGAATTAGAAGACATTGATGTTACTATTAAGCTTGCTAATAGGGACTCCATTAAACCAGTTGGGATAGTCCGAGATGTTGAAGTCTTGTGTGGGAAGGTTAAATATCCTGCTGATTTTCTTGTTCTTGGTTCCCCACAAGACGATTTTTGTCCCATCATTTTTGGTAGACCCTTCTTAAATACATCTAGTGCTAGGATTGATTGTGAAAAAGATAGTGTCACCATTGGCTTAGATGGAATGTCTCATGAGTTTAATTTTGCTAAATTTCGTAGTCAACCTCGTGATAGGGAACCACCTAGTAAGGATGAGATTATTGGTCTTGCTTCCATTGCCGTGCCTCCTACTGATCCATTAGAACAATATTTGCTTGACCATGAAAATGATATGTTTATGAAAGAAAGAAGGGAAATAGATGAAGTGTTCCTTAAACAGGAACCTGTGCTGAAACACAACCTTCCCGTTGAAATTCTTGGGGATCCCCCTCCACCCAAGGGTGATCCCATGTTTGAACTCAAACCATTACCTGATAATCTTAAGTATGCTTATCTTGATGAAAAGAAAGTATATCCTGTTATTATTAGTGCTAACCTTTCAGAGCAAGAAGAAGAAAGATTATTGAAAACTCTGAAGAAGCACCGAGCTGCTATTGGATATACTCTGGATGATCTTAAGGGCATTAGTCCCACATTATGCCAACACAAAATTTCCATGGAGAAAGATGCCAAACCAGTTAGAGATCCTCAACGACGACTGAATCCCAAGATGAAAGAAGTGGTAAGAAAGGAGATACTAAAGCTCCTTGAGGCAGGTACGATTTATCTCGTTGCTGATAGTGATTGGCTAAGCCCTGTCCATTGTGTTCCTAAAAAGGGAGGTATTACCGTTGTTCCTAATGATAAAGATGAATTGATCCCACAAAAAAATATTACAGGTTATAGGATGGTAATTGATTTCCATAAATTAAATAAAGCTACTAAGAAAGATCATTATCCTTTACCTTTTATTGATCAAATGCTAGAAAGACTATCCAAACACACTCATTTCTGCTTTCTAGATGGTTATTCTGGCTTCTCTCAAATACCTGTGTCAGTGGGGGATCAATCAAAAACTACTTTTACTTGCCCTTTCGGTACTTTTGCTTATAGACTTATGCCTTTTGGTTTATGTAATGCACCTGCTACCTTTCAAAGATGCATGCTGGCTATATTCTCTAATTTTTGTGAAAAGATTTGTGTGGTATTCATGGATGACTTCTCCGTTTATGGATCCTCTTTTGATGATTGTTTGAGCAACCTTGATCGAGTTTTGCAGAGATGCGAAGACACTAGTCTCGTCCTGAATTGGGAAAAGTGTCACTTTATGGTTAATGAAGGCATTGTCTTGGGGCATAAGATTTCCGAGAGAGGTATTGAAGTTGACAAAGCCAAAGTTGATGCTATTGAAAAGATGCCATGTCCGAAGGACATAAAAGGTATAAGAAGTTTCCTTGGTCATGCCGGTTTTTATAGGAGGTTCATTAAGGACTTTTCTAAAATCTCTAGGCCTCTGACTAATTTATTGCAAAAAGATATTCCTTTTGTCTTCGATTATGATTGTGTAGAAGCATTTGAAATACTTAAGAAAGCTTTGATCACTGCACCTATTGTTCAGCCACCTGATTGGAATTTACCTTTTGAAATTATGTGTGATGCTAGTGATTATGCTGTAGGTGTTGTTCTAGGGCAAAGAGTCAATAAGAAATTGAATGTTATCCAATATGCTAGTAAGACTCTTGACACTGCCCAGAGAAATTATGCCACTACTGAAAAAGAGTTCTTAGCAGTTGTGTTTGCTTGTGATAAGTTTAGACCTTATATTGTTGATTTCAAAGTTACTATTCACACTGATCATGCTGCTATTAAATATCTTATGGAAAAGAAAGATGCTAAGCCTAGACTCATTAGATGGGTTCTCTTGCTCCAAGAATTTGATTTGCATATTATTGATAGAAAGGGAGCTGAGAACCCCGTTGTAGACAACTTGTCTAGGTTAGAGAATGTTCTTGATGACCCACTACCTATTGGTGATAGCTTTCCTGATGAACAACTAGCGGTCATTAATGCTTCTCGTACTGCTCCTTGGTATGATGATTATGCTAATTACATTGTTGCTAAATTTATGCCGCCTAGCTTCACATACCAGCAAAAGAAAAAGTTCTTTTATGATTTAAGACATTACTTTTGGGATGACCCACACCTTTATAAAGAAGGAGTAGATGGTGTTATTAGACGTTGTGTGCCTGAGCATGAACAGGAACAGATCCTACGCAAGTGTCACTTTGAATCTTATGGAGGATACCACGCTGGAGATAGAACTGCACACAAGGTACTACAATCTGGTTTTTATTGGCCTACTCTCTTCAAAGATGCTCGTAAGTTTGTCTTATCTTGTGATGAATGTCAAAGAATAGATAACATTAGTAGACGTCAAGAAATGCCTATGAATTATTCTCTTGTTATTGAACCGTTTGATGTTTGGGTCTTTGATTATATGGGACCTTTTCCTGCCTCTAATGGTTATACTCATATTTTAGTGGCTGTTGATTACGTTACTAAGTGGGTAGAACCTATTCCAACTAGTAGCGCTGATCATAACACTTCTATTAAAATGCTTAAAGAAGTTATTTTTCCAAGGTTTGGAGTCCCTAGATATCTGATGACTTATGGTGGTTCACATTTTATTCATGGTGCTTTCCGTAAGATGCTTGCTAAGTATGATGTCAACCATAGAATCGCATCTCCTTATCATCCGCAGTCTAGTGGTCAACTAGAGTTGAGCAATAGAGAGCTCAAATTAATTTTGCAAAAGACTATCAATAGATCTAGAAAGAATTGGTCCAAGAAACTTGATGATGCATTATGGGCCTACAGAACTGCATACAACAATCCTATGGGTATGTCTCCCTATAAGATGGTTTATGGAAAAGCATGTCATTTACCTCTTGAACTTGAACATAAAGCATATTGGGCTATTAAAGAGCTCAACTATGACTTCAAACTTGCTGGTGAGAGGAGGTTGTTTGATATTATCTCACTCGATGAATGGAGAACCGAAGCCTATGAGAATGCCAAGCTATTCAAAGAAAAAGTCAAACGCTGGCATGATAAAAGGATACAAAAGCGTGAGTTTAAGTAGGTGATTATGTGTTATTATTCAACTCTTGTTTAAGATTTTTTGCAGGAAAACTTCTCTCTAAATGGGAAGGTCCTGATGTTATCGAGGAGGTCTATCCTTCTAGTGCCATAAAAATCAACAACTTCGAAGGCACAAGTCCGAGGGTGGTGAACGGTCAAAGAATTAAACATTATATTTCAGGTAATCCTATCAATGTTGAAACTAATATTATTGAGACCGTAACCCCAGAGGAATACATAAGGGACACTCTCCAGAACGTTCCAGACTCCAAAAAGGAATAGGTATGTGGTACGGTAAGTAAATCAACTCCAAAACAACTCCAATGGCAATTTTTATCAGTTTTGGAATATTTAAGAATTTTAGGAAGAAAGAAGTAGTCCGAAAGGGACACGAGGCCTCCACGAGAGTGGAGGGCGCGCCCTCCCTTACTGGGCGCCCCCTGTCTCGTGGGCACCTTGTGTGCCTCCCGGACTCCGTTTTCTTACACGTTACGTATTTTGGTCGGTAAAAATTCATTATATAAACTCCCGAAGGTTTTGACCATCGTGTCATGCAAATATCCTCTGTTATCGTTTTGAGTTGTTCCTGTTGCAGATTAAAAGCAAGATGTTTCTCAGGAGTCAGTTGGGGAGAGTCGGGTGTCTCACCCAACACTAGGTCCAGGAGCAAATAGCGATGCTTATAACTTTGGACCATCAACGGAGGATGAGATGGAGGCTGATTTGAAAAGGATAGATGCCATGGAGGAAGATCAAGAAGTTACCTCTCGTCCTCAAGCAGAATTCATGATGGGGGAACTACCTAGCTTGGCTATCCCAATTTCAGTCATCCCTTCCAACTTTAGATTTCTTTCTTATGAAAATATGAAAAAGAGCTTCACTTGTTCTCCAGAAGCTATGCAGCATCCTTGGGTAAAAGGAGCTTTGGCCGTTACAGGCAAGCTCCGTAAAGAAATTTTTGACCTCAAACAACAAGTCAATAAGCTCGAGGAGGAGAACCGTATCCTGAAGGGCATCATCGCCAAGAAGATCATAACACCAACCGTGAAGAAGGAGAAATAATCAGCTGGGTATGGGCACTCCCCTTGGCAACTGCCAAGCTTGGGGGAGGTGCCCCAGTATCGTATCACCATCACACTCCTATCTTTACTGTTTTATTTAGTTTGATCCTTTTAGTAGTATCTTGATCTAGTAGATTGAAGTTTTGATATCAAGTAGTTTTGAGCTTTGCTTTGTGATCTCTTTTTGTAATCGAGTCTGTGAGCTATCTATAATAAAGATTAGTATTGAGTCAAGGGCTTTGCTATGTTGCTATGATCTTGAGGAAGTAGAAAGAATAAAAGAGTTCATATTGATCTTATGGTTAGTGATGACTTCACATATAGAAAGTATGAGGCATAAAAATTGTTGAGAGTTGATAAACATAGTTTTGGTCATCGTTGCAATTAATAGGAAGTGATAAGGAAAGAGAGGTTCACATATAAATATATTATCTCGGACACCTTTTATGATTGGGAGCACTCATTAAGTATGACATGCTAAAAGAGTTGACGTTGGACAAGGAAGACAACGTAATGGTTTATGTTTTCTCACATCTCAGTTAAAGTATATTGTCATTGACCTTCCAAACATGTTGAGCTTGCCTTTCCCCCTCCTGCTAGCCAAATTCCTTGCACCAAGTAGAGATACTACTTGTGCTTCCAAATATCCTTAAACCCAGTTTTGCCATGAGAGTCCACCATACCTACCTATGGACTGAGTAAGATCCTTCAAGTAAGTTGTCATGTTGCAGGCAATAAAAATTGCTACCTAAATATGTATGACTTATTAGTGCGGAGAAAATAAGCTTTGTACGATCTTGTTGTGGAAGTAATAAAAGCGACGGACTGCATAATAAAGATCCACATACAAGGGGCAATATAAAGTGACGTTCTTTTGCATTAAGAATTTGTGCATCCAACCCTAAACACACATGACAACTGTCGGTGTCAAAACCGGCGGATCTCGATTAGGGGTCCCGAACCGTGCGTCTAGGCGGATGGTAACAGGAGACAAGGGACATGATGTTTTTACCCAGGTTCGGGCCCTCTCGATGGAGGTAAAACCCTACTCCTGCTTGATTAATATTGATGATATGGGTAGTACAAGAGTAGATCTACCACGAGATCAGAGAGGCTAAACCCTAGAAGCTAGCCTATGGTATGATTGTTGTTCGTCCTACGGACTAAAACCCTCCGGTTTATATAGGCACCGAAGAGGGTTAGGGTTACACAGAGTCGGTTACAATGGTAGGAGATCTACATATCCGTATCGCCAAGCTTGCCTTCCACGCCAAGGAAAGTCCCATCCGAACACGGGACGAAGTCTTCAACCTTGTATCTTCATAGTCCAGGAGTCCGGCCAAAGGTGATAGTTCGGCTATCCGGACACCCCCTAATCCGGGACTCCCTCAGTAGCCCCCGAACCAGGCTTCAATGGCGATGAGTCCGACAGGTAGATTGTCTTTGGCATTGCAAGGCGGGTTCTTCTCCAAATCCTGTGTACTTGTTGAATAGCGTCCGGCTCCTTATAAATATTGCGCTCCTCGGCTTCCACGCCCAATAATGGCCATCTTCCATGTGTTGAACGAATGCGAAAAGCCAGGGTATTTTTAGTTTTACCCCCTAGCTGTGCAAATGAGCTGCCTATAAAAGAGAGGAGGATCTAGATCCGAATCACACCATCCTCCCTTCGCGAGCATTCATCAGAGCACATCTGACAGAAATCCATTCCATCATGGACAGTCGATGCAGCTCCTCCTCTCGCCCTTCCAGCCCTCAGCCTAGAGATTGGGAGAGATGATCCTTGTCTCTTATTTGATAAGAGGTCTTGGATTTCCGATTCATCCGTTTCTCCGAGGGTTCCTGGAGTTCTACGGCCTCCAGTTGCACAACCTTACGCCTGCCTCCATTTTGCATATTGCGGGCTTTGTGGCCCTTTGCGAGCTGTTTTTGGGCATCGAGGCTCATTTTGTGCTGTGGAAGAAGCTGTTCTGCCTTGTGCCCCGCTCTCAAGAGGGGTCAATATATCAAGTGGGCGGAGCCGAACTATGGTGCATCGCCGGGACCGGATATCTATCCGAAACCCCGAAGAAGGCGTCCGAAGACTGGCCTTCGGAATGGTTTTATATAGAAAATGTCCCCCTGCCGGACCCTGTTCGGGTCGGCCTCCCTGAGTTTAATAACGCTCCTTTGAGGAAACACCTAAGCTGGCGTCCACGCAGCCCTCAGAAGGAAAACGACAGGGACGTCCTTTACCTGATGAGCCGGATAAGGTTGTTAGCTCATTCCGGACTGACCATGATTGGGGTCATGGCCACATGCATTATGCGGGGGGTGCAGCCGCTCCAGTATAGAGGCCACCCCATGTGGGATTTCAACAGGGAGGATGATGCCACCCGCTGCGGCCGTAAGGGGCCGGGATCATCGCCGATCTGATGAAGATCTTGTCCGCATTGTACAAGGGAGAAGAGGAAGAATTTCTCCGCGTCAATCCACATAATGGATCTTCTATGTACAATCCTCCGAGCTGGGTAAGCGAACATTTCTTTTTGCCTATCCGATCCATATTCCCATAGTCACGTATCTCATTTTGTGACTTCGGTGCAGGAACTGCGCCAGGCCGTAAAGGACATAGATGGGGTATTTCACCAACTGAGCATCGATAATGCCTTGGTCGCCATTACGGCCGATTACCCCAGAATACTTCCCGCCTCGCAGGTAACTGAGACCGAAGTCCCAATACTTTGAAAATGACCCATCCGTGCATGTTTTTGATCACCGTATACCGATGATGTTCCGCAGGGGGCTCCCTTGAGGCGGAAAGCCGAGCCCGCGGTGGCTAGCCAACAAGGGGCAGCACGGGCCAGCAGGCTAAAAAGAAGTGCGGTCCGGATCGAAACTCCAGTGCAACGGTATGGCACGTCACCTTACTCCCCGGCTTTATTCCCGAGAGGCATACTAACGCTCGTGCCTTTTCAGGAAGAAGAACACTCACCGGACTGTATTCGGAGAGGTTGCCAATCAATGCTCTGCTCGCCAGGCTCCAAAGCCAGGTCCAGAAGTGGAGGCGAACACGGGGCGTGCGTCGGATGTTCCTCCGACAGAGGATGTCGGCAGGTTATCTGCCACCAATTCCAAGGTGGAGAGTGCCATGAATCACAGGCGTCGCCGAACAGTTCTTCGTGACGCGTGTTTCTCCGCAGAGGCATTGGATGCCTTTAATTCGGGAGATGCGCACCTCTGTGCCGCTCAAAATGGTCTAGCCAGAGCCACGGAGCAGTATGCAAAAGACATACAAGTCAGAAAATTTGACAGTTATATATGCCAGTAGCCCCCGAGACTTGAAATACTTAGAATAACTGATTTAAGGATCATTTATTGTGCAGGATCTTACAGAAAAGAATACCCAGCTGTCCCAGGAGCTGGAGGAGTGCAAAGCCCAACTTGAGGCCGCACTAGCCGCAGCGGGGGAAGCCAAAGAGACCCCCTCTGGTAATATATGCTTGAAAAGATAAGTAATTTGTGAAGTGCGGCGTGTGTATAAGTCTGACAATAATATTGCAGATGGCGCCGGGATAGATCCGGACAAGCAACAGCTAATGCGCCAGTTAAAGGCCGGCGAGAATGTGCTTACAAGGGTGAGGCAGGAGAAAAATAATCTCCAAGATGCCAACACCCAGCTGGGTGAGGAACTAAAGGATGTTCGTGCCCTGCTATTTGACTCTGTTAAGGAGAATCGGCGGCTTCGACGCAGCATTTTTAGTAAGTGCTTGAACGAACTTTGAAAAAGAGTTCGGCGAGGAAGTCGACTAACAGAGTTATGTCTGTAGGTATGCTCACAGGCCGTCCCACAGAGGAAATGCCCGGTTCTACGGGTGACCTTCTTCCCGAGCTCTTGCAACTGCACGAACGATTTCGGCAGGTGATGAAAGGCGTCGCCCAGGCCTTGTGGCCATCTGTCTCCCTGCCCGAAGGCCTTGGAGAGCTTGCAGAGAGGCTTCAGGGAGCGCAGCATCGCTTCCACTTATGGAAGATATCGGCCTGTCGTTAAGGCGCCAAGGAGGCCTAGGCCATGGTGAAGACGCGGTGCACGAAGTCTGACCCAAACCACATGGCCGAGGTCGGACCTGCGGGGCCCGATGCGAAGGAGATCCCTGTGAGCTTAGTGTATGACCAAGTAGAATTGGCCACAAAGTATTCCCAACAGGACTGTAAACTAGACAGCCTGCTGAATGGCATTGAAGAGGAATATGCCCAGTCAAGTTGACTATGTAATTTAAGATGACATGTAAAATGCCTTCTAGCCGGATTGTAGATCGTTTGTCATAGCGGACCTTTTCGCTTCAACCTAAGGACCCAATAGTCCAGAGTGTGTCCGAATACCCTCGCAGTTATATAAGAACCGGGGCATGCGTGGAGACCAGGCGTAGGGGTCATTAGTTCTTTATCAGACAAGTGCCCAACTCGTTATGTTATATTACATGGTTAGTAAGAAACATCTTCCAGGGAGAATAGTTCCGTTAGGGGTTCCTTTCCCTGGGAGGCATGCCCTAAAGTGCATGTCCGGACTGCGAAAAAAGCAGAAAAACATCTGGGGGCAGATAAATAAATAGGTAAGAAATCGTCTTTTAGTTCACCGACCGAATATTCCCTTAAGAACGCTAGCTTTCAGCTTCACCCAGTCCGAGGTACACATCTGGCTGACCCGGCAGTAACAATCGCAGAGGTGCTCCCTTTACCGCCTAGCCGAACAATCGGGAACGTAGGGGTAAGCACAGGAGCCAGGCAACCCAGCTTGGCCAAAACTTAAGTCATATCGATGCATATAATGGTGAATAAAAGGTACATGCGAAAGTGTGACACATGTGTTGGGCATGAAGCCCGTATAAATAAGCTTCTGTTAAAGAAGCCCCCAGGTATAATGAGTGCGGATAGTGTGTCAAGTGTGTGCGGACAATGCGTAAACAAGCTTTCAAAGGCTGTACTAGGAAAGGGGGGAGAAGGAGAGAAACAGAAGATAGCTAATATGTAAAATATAGACGGAGGAAGGAGACGAACTCAGAATCCGGCGCTAGGCGTAGAATCTTCGGAGACGGGCTGCGTTCCATGGGTTCGGCTCGAGTCGGTTATCCGATGCATCTCGCAGACGATACGCTCCACCGGTCAGGACTTGGTCGATGATAAAGGGACCTTCCCATTTGGGCTTGAGTTTGTCCTTTTTCTTGTCCGGCAAGCGTAGAACTAACTCGCCAACGTTGTAAGTTTTGGCCCGTACTTCTCTGCTTTGATATCTTTGAGCTTGCTGTTGATAGAATGCGGAATGGGCTTTTGCCACGTCACGCTCCTCCTCCAATGCGTCCAAACTATCCTGACGATCGAGCTTGGATTCTCTTTCTTCGTACATGCGCACGCGAGGTGAGTCATGAATTATGTCACAGGGCAGAACTGCCTCTGCACCGTATACCATAAAGAATGGTGTAAATCCGGTGGTGCGATTCGGAGTGGTCCGCAGCCCCCAGAGTACGGAGTCGAGCTCCTCTACCCAGTACGTGTTAGATTCCTTGAGGGATCGCACTAATCTGGGTTTGATGCCGCTCATGATTAGACCATTTGCTCGCTCGACTTGACCGTTAGTTTGAGGGTGATAGACCAAAGCATAGTCGAGCTTGATGCCCATGTTTTTGCACCAGAGTTTAACCTCGTCGGCCGTAAAGTTCATGCCTTTATTAGTGATGATGCTATGGGGGACGCCGTAGCGGTGTACGACCCCTGATATGAAGTCTTTCACCGGTCCGGATTCGGCCGTCTTAACAGGTTTGGCCTCTATCCATTGGTGAATTTATCCACCATGACCAGTAGGTATTTTTGATTGTGGGTTCCTCCTTTAAGGGGTCCAACCATGTCAAGCCCCCAGACCGCGAAGGTCCAGGTTATGGGTATAGTTTTGAGGGCGGTGGGTGGCATGTGGCTTTGATTGGCAAAGAGCTGGCAACCGATGCATCGTTGGACTAAATCCTGAGCATCTGCCCGGGCCGTCGGCCAATAAAATCCTGTACGGAAGGCCTTGCCTACAAGGGCCCGGGCTGCGGCTTGGTGCCCGCCGAGTCCGGCATGAATTTCAGCCAGAAGATTCCGCCCTTCCTCTTCGGAGATACACCTTTGAGGGACTCCGGTTGTGCTTTTCTTGTAAAGCTCTCCCTCATGGACCTTATAGGCTTTAGATCGCCGCACTATGCAGCGGGCCTCGTTTTGGTCCTCGGGAAGTTCCTGCCTGGTTAGGTAGGCTAGGAATGGTTTCATCCACGGGGCAATGACTACCATTATTACGTGGGCTGAGGATGTTACTTCGTTGGCAGAACCACCAATTGTGTCAGAATGTTCGGTGTCGGGCAGTGTGGTTGGGTCCGGGTTATTATTTCCGGATTCCCCCTCCCATAGTACGGATGGCTTGAACAACCTCTCTAGGAAGATGTTGGGAGGGACGGCATCGCGCTTTGCGCCAATGCGTGCCAATGTGTCTGCTGCCTGGTTGTTATCCCGGGCTATATGGTGAAATTCGAGCCCCTCAAACCGAGCTGACATTTTTAGGACGACGTTGCGATAAGCTGCCATTTTCGGATCCTTGGCATCGAAGTCTCCATTTATTTGGGATATTGCGAGGTTCGTATGCCCGCGCACCTCTAGGCGTTGAATGCCCATGGAGACTGCCATCCGGAGGCCATGTAGGAGGGCCTCGTATTCGGCTGCGTTGTTGGAGTCTGTATACATTATCTGGAGTACGTATTGAACCTTATCTCCGGTTGGGGACGTTAGAACGACGCCAGCCCCCAGACCAGCCAACATTTTGGAGCCGTCGAAGTGCATGATCTAGTTGGAATATGCGCCGTACTCTTTAGGGAGTTCGGCTTCAGTCCATTCGGCGACGAAGTCGGCCAAAACTTGCGACTTAATAGCTCGCCGTGGCTTATAGGTTATGTCGAACGGGAGGAGCTCAATGGCCCATTTGGCAATCTGGCCCGTCGCGTCGCGGTTGTTTATAATGTCATTAAGAGGTACTTCGGAGGCTACTGTTATCGAACACTCTTGAAAGTAGTGTCGCAGCTTCCGGGATGCCATGAACACCGCGTACGCTATCTTCTGATAATGCGGGTACCGTGACTTGCATGGGGTTAGGACAGTGGACACGTAGTAAACTGGTTTTTGAAGGGGGAACTTGTGTCCGTCCGTTTCTCGTTCGACAACGAGCACCGCGCTCACCACTTGATGAGTTGCTGCGATATATAATAGCATTGGTTCGCCTATGTTGGGCGCGGCCAGGACCGGGTTTGTTGCCAATATGGCTTTTATTTCTTCGAGTCCAGCCGTGGCGGCATCCGTCCACTCGAAGTGTTCGGTGCGTTAGAGGAGGCGATAAAGGGGTAATGCCTTTTCTCCCAAACGAGAGATAAAGCATCTTAAAGCCGCCACGCATCCCGTCAATTTTTGTATTTGTTTGAGGTCCTTTGGGATATCCAATTGTGACAGAGCTCGGATCTTGGTGGGGTTTGCTTCAGTTCCTCTACCGGATACAATGAAGCCCAAGAGCTTTCCGGCTGGTACGCCGAAAACACATTTTCCGGGTTAAGCTTAATGTCATATGTTATGAGATTATCGAATGTGAGCCTCAAATCGTCTACTAGAGTTTCGACGTGCTTGGTTTTGACGACCACATCGTCTACCTATGCCTCCACTGTTTTGCCGATCTGGTTTGCCAAACATGTCGGAATCATGCGCTGATATGTTGTGCCAGCGTTTTTGAGCCCAAAGGGCATTGTGTTGAAGCAGAATGGGCCGTATGGGGTGATGAATGCCGTTGTGGCCTGGTTGGGCTCTACCATCTTAATTTGGTGGTAGCCGGAGTATGCGTCGAGGAAACACAATGAATCATGTCCTGCGGTAGCATCGATAATTTGATCGATGCAGGGGAGGGGGAAGGGATCCTTTGGGCAAGCCTTGTTGAGGTCCTTAAAATCGACGCATAGGCACCAGGATTTGTCCTTCTTTGGTACTATCACCAGGTTTGCTAGCCAGTTCGGATGTTTTTTAATCTCTGATGAATCCGGCCTCCAATAATTTGGCTAGCTCCTCTCCCATGGCCTGTCTCTTGGGTTCGGAGAAACGCCGAAGAGCCTGTTTGACTGGCTTGAATCCTTTTAGGATGTTTAGGCTGTGCTCGGCCATCCGGCGTGGGATTCCTGGCATGTCTGAAGGGTGCCAGGCAAAGATGTCCCAATTTTTGCGTAGGAATTCTCGTAGTGCGGCGTCTACATGAGGGTTTAATTGTGCCCCAATGGAGGCCGTTTTTGTAGGGTCCGTTGGATGGACTTGGAATTTGACTATTTCGTCCGCTGGTTTAAAGGAGGTGGACTTGGGTCTCTTATCGAGTATCACGTCGTCCCTATTCACTGTGGAGCACAGCGCAGTGAGGTCCTCGGCCGCTAGGGCTTTGGATAGTGCCTCAAGGGCCAATGCGGCTGTCTTGTTTTCGGCACAGAGTGCTATGTCTGGGTCACTAGCAAGAGTGATGATTCCGTTGGGCCCGGGCATTTTGAGCTTCCTGTACCCGTAATGGGGTATAGCTTGAAAAATTGTGAATGCCTCTTGCCCTAATAGAGCGTGATATCCGCTGCTGAACGAGGCCACTTGGAACGTGACTCCTTGGACCTGTAATTATCCGGCGTGCGAACACCACATCCAGTGTGATTTTTCCTGTACAACATGCTTCCCGACTGGGGATTATTCCTCTAAAGGTTGTGCTGCTTCGCTCAATGCGTCTCCAGTCTATTTCCATTTTTCTGAGGGTTTCCTTGTAAATGAGGTTCAATCCGCTGCCACCGTCCATGAGTACCTTGGTAAGGCGAAAGCCGTCCACTATTGGACTGAGGACCAATGCGGCTGGTGCTCGGGCTGTTCGGAATTTAGGTTCGTCACTGGCATTAAAGGTAATGGCCGTGTCACTCCATGGGTTTATTGTTGCTACTTGGTAGACTTCAGCAAGGCTGCGGAGTGTTCGTTTCCGCATATTATTTGATGCGAAAGTCTCGAAGACAGTTAATACCGTACTAGTATCCTTGGGATGGTGCTCTGGAGTTAGAAGCTCTTCGCCACTTTTGGCCACCTGCCGTAGTATCCAACATGCTCTAAGGCTATGAGTTGGAGTGGCGCCCTCTGTACTATGAATTTTGCAGGGTCCATTGAGCCATCCTTCCAATACGGTTCCATGCCCTATAGAGGGTTTTTGCTTTTTGGTATTTAACCCAGGTGCCTGGCGATGATGCACCCTTTTATTTCGGACTGGGATTGTATTCAGGGCCGGATTGTCCCAAAAACTGATTTCGGTTTTCCAGGCGCTTTCCATCGCACAGTACTTTCATACTATGGACGCCAAGTCAGCGAAGCGTGTGATTTCACGACGACTTACGACGTTGAGGATTCCCTTGTCCATGCAATTATTGCAGAAGAATGAAATTGCATCCTCCTCACGGCAATCCTTTATCCTGCTTATGACTAGGAGGAATCTGGCCCAGTAATGGTGTACTGTTTCTATGGGCTCTTACCGGATTTGGGATAGATTGCTTGTGTTTGGGTGGGTGGGTGGAATTAAATTCGGAACCTCGTCCAATCTAAAACTCAGGGGCCAAGAAGTTTCCGAACTTGGAATGTTCGGTTCTTGGATGTTGTCCAATGAATCTAGCCCCCTGCCTGACTTTAGGTTCAGGGCTTGAATGGCGTCCTCCCCTCCGTAGGAATCCGGCATGGAGGGATCAGGAATCTGGACATAGCTAGTCCTTAAGATAGAAGAAGGGTCACCGCGTTGTTCCTCTACCACAGCAATGTGGTGGGTAACCTGGGGAGAGTTAATCTCTCTCAGATCGGGTTTAAGCCCAATCTGATCGTAGTCTGTAGCGACTCCCAGGGCGGCAATGCAATCCAAGAGCTCGTTTAAGGAAGAGAGCTCCATCGGATCTAACTGCTCGGCGAGTTCCGAGTTAACGTGAAGATTGCTTTCAATGACCCGAGAAGTCATCGTCAGCGCGGCGGCCGAACAGGCGGTCATAAGGAAACCGCCTATCCGGAGAGTTTGGCCGATATCCAAAGCTCCTTTAGCCACAGTGCCGTCTTTAAAGACGGGACGGGGCATCCTTCCTGATGGCAACGGCAGAGAGGAACTCTCAATGAAAGCACCAATGTCGGTGTCAAAACCGGCGGATCTTGGGTAGGGGGTCCCGAACTGTCCGTCTAGGCGGATGGTAACAGGAGACAAGGGACACGATGTTTTTACCCAGGTTCTGGCCCTCTCGATGGAGGTAAAACCCTACTCCTGCTTGATTAATATTGATGATATGGGTAGTACAAGAGTAGATCTACCACGAGATCAGAGAGGCTAAACCCTAGAAGCTAGCCTATGGTATGATTGTTGTTCGTCCTACGGACTAAAACCCTCCGGTTTATATAGGCACCGAAGAGGGTTAGGGTTACACAGAGTCGGTTACAATGGTAGGAGATCTACATATCCGTATCGCCAAGCTTGCCTTCCACGCCAAGGAAATTCCCATCCGGACACGGGACGAAGTCTTCAACCTTGTATCTTCATAGTCCAGGAGTCCGGCCAAAGGTGATAGTTCGGCTATCCGGACACCCCCTAATCCGGGACTCCCTCAACAACCTATGCTTCCCTCTGCGAAGGGCCTATCTTTTACTTTATGTTTTTACTTTATGCTTGAGTCAAGGTGATCCTCACCTTTCCCTTTTTCATTTTATCCTTTGGCAAGCTCCTCGTGTTTGAAAGATCATGACATATATATCCAATTGGATGTAAGTTAGCATGGGCTATTATTGTTGACATCACCTAAAAGTGAATACGTTGGGAGGCAACACAATAAACCCCTATCTTTCTCAGTGTCCGGCTGAAACTCCATAACCACAAGTATTGCGTGAGTGTTAGCAATAGAAGACTACAAGATAGTTGAGTATGTGAACTTGCTGAAAAGCTCTATTGTTGACTCTTTCTGATGTTATGATAAATTGCAATTGCTTCAATGACCGAGATTATAGTTTGTTAGTTCTCAATGAAGTTTTTTGAACCATACTTGACATTGTGAATTGATTGTTACTTGAGCATAAGAAATCATATGATAATATATATATATGTTGCTGTTATAAGAATGATCATGATGCCCTCATGTCCGTATTTTATTTTTATCAACACCTCTATCTCTAAACACGTGGACATATTTTTTGATATCGGCTTCCGTTTGAGGACAAGCGAGGTCTAAGCTTGGGGGAATTGATACGTCCATTTTGCATCATGCTTTTATATCAATATTTATTGCATTATGGGCTGTTATTACACATTATATCTCAATACTTATGGCTATTCTCTCTTATTCTACAAGGTTTACCATGAAGAGGGGGAATGCCGGCAACTGGAATTCTGGCTGGAAAAGGAGCAAACATTGGAAACCTATTCTGCCCTGCTCCAAAAATCCTGAAACTCCACGAAACCTATTTTTGGAATTAATAAGAATTATTGAGCGAAATTGATTTTGAGCCTTCCTTGCGAAGTTTTTGAAGATCTTTTGGACCTGCGAACCTTCTTGATCTTCACTTCAAATTGATTTTGAGCCTTCCTTGCGAAGTTTTTGAAGATCTTTCAGACCTGCGATTTATCATCGAGAAAGAACACCTACGTAAATCTTGAAAAATCATCAACTATAACTAGACCAAAAGAATTTCCACCGAGACTCTTGTAAGAGTTGGGACCAAAGAGATCCATGTGAAGTAGCTCGAGTGGCCTCCTTGTGGCCATGATGTTCTTCACGGGCAAGCTTACGGGACGAAACTCCGCCGCCACGAGGCGAAACTTTGGCGGAACCAATCTAGGGTTCTCGCGGAGATGTTCTGCCGGGGACACTTCCCTCCGGGAGGGGGAAATCATCACCAACGTCATCACCAATGATCCTCTCATCGGGAGGGGGTCAATCTCCATCAACATCTTCACCAGCACCATCTCCTCTCAAAACCCTAGTTCATCTCTTGTATCCAATCTTGTATCAAAACCACAAATTGGTACCTGTGGGTTGCTAGTAGTGTTGATTACTCCTTGTAGTTGATGCTAATTGGTTTACTTGGTGGAAGATCATATGTTAAGATCCTTAATGCATATTATTACTCCTCTGATTATGAACATGAATATGCTTTGTGAGTAGTTACATTTGTTCCTAAGGACATGGGTGAAGTCTTGCTATTAGTAGTCATGTGAATTTGGTATTCGTTCGATATTTTGATGAGATGTATGTTGTCTTTTCCTCTAGTGGTGTTATGTGAACGTCGACTACATGACACTTCACCATTATTTTTGCCTAGAGGAAGGCATATGGAAGTAATAAGTAGATGATGGGTTGCTAGAGTGACAGAAGCTTAAACCCTAGTTTATGCGTTGCTTCGTTAGGGGCTGATTTGGATCCATACGTTTAATGTTGTGGTTAGGTTTACCTTAATACTTCTTTTGTAGTTGCGGACGCTTGCAATAGGGGTTAATCATAAGTGGGATGCTTGTCCAAGTAAGGGCAGTACCCAAGCACCGGTCCACCCACATATCAAATTATCAAAGTACCAAACGCGAATCATATGAACGTGATGAAAACTAGCTTGATGATAATTCCCATGTGTCCTCGGGAGCTCCTTTCTCATTATAAGAAATTGTCCAGGCTTATCCTTTGCTACATAAAGGATTGGGCCACCTTGCTGCACTTTATTTACTTCATTTACTTGTTGCTCGTTACAATTTACTTTATCACAAAACTATCTATTACCTACAATTTCAGTGCTTGCAGAGAAAACCTTACTAAAACCGCTTATCATTTCCTTCTGCTCCTCGTTGGGTTCGACACTCTTACTTATCGAAAGGACTACGATAGATCCCCTACACTTGTGGATCATCACTTGCATTGACATCAATTTATGGGCATCTCCATAGCCCGTTGATTAGCCGTGTCGATGTGAGACTTTCTCCCTTTTTGTCTTCGCCACATAGCCTCCACCATCATATTCTATTCCACCCATAGTGCTATATCCATGGCTCATGCTCATGTATTGCGTGAAGGTTGAAAAAGTTTGAGAATACTAAAGTATGAAACAATTGCTTGGCTGACACCGGGATAGGCATGAGGGGTACCTTGTGTTAAGAAAAGGGAGCATACAAGACTATATGATTTTGTAGGGATAACATTCTAAAGCATTTATATTTTGAAAGACATGATTGTTTGTTGGGATTCCCTAAGTATTATTGTTTTTATGTCAAATGATAGACTATTGCTTTGAATCACTCGTGTCTTAATATTCATGCCATGATTAGACATATTGTAGGACCTTGAGAAGAGGTGTCTAGAGGGGGGGTGGTTAGACACTAAGTACCAAAGTTGCAGTTTTTAAGTTTCCTTAAGTTCAGGTGGAGATTAGGCACTAGTTTAACATTCACAATACATATCAAGCAAGCATGCAAAGAGTGTATGAGCAGCGGAAAGTAAAGCATGCAATTTGCAAGAATGTAAAGGGAAGGGTTTGGAGGATTCAAGCGCAATTGGAGACACGGATGTTTTTGGCGTGGTTCCGATAGGTGGTGCTATCGTACATCCACGTTGATGGAGACTTCAACCCATGAAGGGTAACGGTTGCATGAGTCCACGGAGGGCTCCACCCACGAAGGGTCCATGAAAAAGCAACCTTGTCTATCCCACCATGGCCGTCGCCCACGAAGGACTTGCCTCACTAGTGGTAGATCTTCACGAAGTAGGCGATCTCCTTGCCCTTACAAACTCCTTGGTTCAACTCCACAATCTTGTCGGAGGCTCCCAAGTGACACCTAGCCAATCTAGGAGACACCACTCTCCAAGAAGTAATAAATGGTGCGTTGATGATGAACTCCTTGCTCTTGTGCTTCAAATGATAGTCTCCCCAACACTCAACTCTCTCTCATAGGTTTTGGATTTGGTGGAAAGAAGATTTGAGTGGAAAGCAACTTGGGGAAGGCTAGAGATCAAGATTCATATGGTAGGAATGGAATATCTTGGACTCAACACATGAGTAGGTAGTTCTCTCTCAGAAAATGTATGCTGGAAGTGTAGGTTCAGTCTGATGGCTCTCTCCACGAATGAAGAGGAGGTGGAGGGGTATATATAGCCTCCACACAAAATCTAACCATTACACACAATCTACCAAACTCGGTGGGACCGAATCGTTAAACTCGGTCAGACCGATTTAGCAAATAATGTGACCGTTAGGATTTTCAGTGGGACCGAAATGCAACTTAGTGAGACCGATTCGGTTAGGGTTAGGGCATAACGTAATCTTGGTAAGACCGATTACACAAACTCGGTGAGACCGATTTTGGTAATAAGCTTTCCAGAGAGTTGGTCAGGCAAACTCGGTTTGACCGATTACACAAACTCGGTGAGACGAATTTTGGTAATGAGTTAACCAGAGAGTTTGCATTGTAATCTCGGTAGTACTGATTGCTCAAATTCGGTGAGACCGATTTTGATAATGGACATACACAGAGAGATTACAATCCCATCTCGGTGAGACTGAGATCCCTATCGGTAAGACCGGTTTGCTTAGGGTTTGTGGCAGTGGCTATGACTTTTGGAATCGGTGGCGCCGGATAGGAAGAATCGGTGTGACCGATTTTGGCTTTAGGTTTAGGTCATTTGTGGAAGTGGGAAAGTAGTTGAGGGTTTTGGAGCATATCACTAAGCACATGAAGCAAGAGGCTCATTAAGCAACACCTGATCCCTCCTTGATAGTATTGGCTTTTCCTATAGACTCAATGTGATCTTGGACCACTAAAATATAAAATGAAGAGTCTTGAGCTTGAAGCTTGAGCCAATCCTTTGTCCTTAGCGTCTTGAAGGAGTTCCCACATCCTTTAGTCCATGCCACTCCATTGTTGAACTTGTCTGAAACATACTAGATAAAAGTGTTAGTCCAACAAGAGATATGTTGACATTAATTACCAAAACCACCTAGGGAGCACTTGTGCTTTCAATCTCCCCCTTTTTGGTAATTGATGACAACATACATCAAAGCTTTAGATAAAGATATAAGGAACAACAAGTAAAGCTTTGGAAAGACATGCAACAAACATAGGCTCCCCCTACATGTATGCAATCATCTGAATATGGAATGTAAAAGCATGTGAGAGCATAAACATGATAGAGCAGGCAATGTGTTACATGTATCTTGGCCATATGCATCAGAGCAAAGAATATTAAAGAAAATACCTTCATGCTCATGAGTCCTTCTTGCAAACAGTATGTACATCAGCAAGAATTCCTCATACACATGATTTTGATGCATATATTTACCTTGTAGTCTTGAGTTGGCTTAGGATGGAATGAACCTGTGTAAACAAGGTTAGATAACACAGATACATCTACTAGCCAGAGCACACAGAAGAAACTACAAGAATACCAAGACTGGGATGACATGTAGAGAGTGAGTACTAAGTACCACATTGGATTAGACATGTCCCCAAGAGTAAAGATATGCAATGAATTTAAATGATTTCTTTCCCTTAGATATCTTGCTCCCCCTGAATCTAACATGGGATACTGGGAGAAGATAGGGAATAGAAAATCAGAGCTGAAAAATCAGAGTTGAAAGATATGAATGATGATCAGAGCTAATGTATGCTAATGCAAATAAGCACAAAAGATCATTTGAACATGTCTCTCCCCTCAAGAAGACATGTGGCATCTCTCCTCTTGAACACCAAGCATCTGGGATCCTTGAGAAATACTTTCTACTTAAGTATTCTCTCCCCCTGGAGATCTCTCTCTTCCCTTTGAGGGTCTGTCCCCCTAGAAGATCTCTCTCCCCCTTAAGGAGGTGATAAACTCTTCCTTTGATGTGATCTCTCTCTAAATGATAAGCTTTGATGTTGTCTCTCTCCCCCTTTGACATCTATTTCCAAGAAGGGTCTTCTGGAATCTGTCCAATGGGTTTGGTCCTTGAGACATAGCACAAAGCAATGATAAAAATGTGATGCTTGTAGAGGACAAGATTCATTGAGTGGAGCTGGATCAGAAGAAATACAGAATATGTGGCAAACTGTTTTTCCTGATGTGAAATCGGTGGCACCGAGTGGTATGCTTCGGTTGTACCGAAAGGATTCGGTTGGACCGAAGAGAACAAATCGGTGAAACCGAGTTCATCTCAGGGAAAACACTTGTCACCTCAGCTCACTGGACTAGTAAGATCTCACAAAGATTTGCAAGGAATTTACTGAAAGATGTGCAATGAATTGGAATGCAGAAAATGCAGAGCAAATAGAAAGAAATCTAGATGAAGTTTTTTTTGAAAGGGGAAACAAACATGCATGTGAGAAATGCAAAAACACAGAAAAGAACACAAGAGAACTTCATCTAGAGATGGTCGGCGACAAGGTCACCTATGTTAGAGTATATTGACTTAGGAGTCAAGTGAGATCACTTGATCATAGGTCATACTCATCGTTTATGCTCAAAATGGGGTTGCCATTTTTCGTTTAAGCATCTTGATGTATTCACATCTTGTCGAGTTGCTTTAGCTCATGACTTGGAGTAAAGCTTCTCTAAGATGGAATAACATACCTTGGTTGGTGGTGTTGTCCATGTAGTTGAACTTGTGTGGGTTGCTCAAGGTTGATGTAGCTCATCAAGAATTTGGAGAACCACTTGGAATTTAAGTCCATCTACCTACATGGGTTAGTTCTTGCAAGGAAGAGCACTTGTGTATCCAAAAATGACAATCATGAAGTTCAACATAGAATTTGTCAAAGGATATGTTTGAATGGTTCCGTGCTTCCTTGTCTTCAACCACCATAGTGTAGAGACTTGGTGATGCAGAGATTGCTCAAGATGTGAGTAGATTACAATCCCATGGAATTTGATTCCACCAAGTACCTACAAGGTTTAGATAACTTGCAAGATACAAATATATCCAAGACATAAGATTTTCATCATAAGAGAAATATCAAGGATTAGTCATAAGCTCATGTCTTGCATGTATCCAATGGAGTTTCTACTCCAAGTTTGAAGCATCAATGATGTTCAATTCTCCTCTTAGCCTGCAAAACACTTTCTCATCAAGAGGTTTAGTGAATATATCCGCTAATTTCTTTTCAGTGCGAACATGCTTAAGATCAATGTCAGCCTTAGCAACATGATCTCGAATGAAATGATGATGAACTTCAATATGCTTAGTTCAAGAATATTGCACAGGATTATGACCAATTTTGATAGCACTTTCATTGTCGCAAAGCAATGGAACATGTCTCACATATATCCCATAATCTTTAAGAGTTTGGGTCATCCAAAGTAATTGAGCACAACATGAACCAACGGCAATATATTCAGCTTCGGCGGTGGATAAGGATACCGAGTTTTGTTTCTTGGAGGACCAAGACACAAGGGATCTACCAAGAAATTGACAAGTACCCGAAGTGGACTTTCTATCAACCTTGTCTCCGGCATAGTCTGAGTCGGAATAGCCAACAAGATCGAAAGAGGCCCTCTTAGGATACCAAATGCTAAAGTTTGGTGTATGGATTAAGTATCTCACTATCCTTTTCACGGCCTTAAGATGACATTCCTTAGGAGCAGCTTGATATCGTGCACATATGCACACACTTAGCATGATATCAGGACGTGAAGCACATAGATATAACAATGAACCAATCATAGAGCGATAAACCTTTTGATCAACCGGTTCACTATCTTTGGTCAAATCAAGATGTACACTAGTATGCATGGGTGTAGACATACCTTTGCATTCTTGCATATTGAACTTCTTGAATAAGTCCTTGGTGTACTTTGTTTGAGAAACAAAGGTACCTTCCTTAGTTTGCTTGATTTGCAACCCAAGGAAGAATTTGAGTTCACTCATCATAGACATCTCAAACTTCTCCGACATTAGCTTCCCAAACTTTTCACTAAAATGAGGGTTAGTTGAACCAAATATGATATCATCAACCTAGATTTGGCAAACAAATAGTTCTCCATTAACCCTTTTAGTAAAAAGAGTAGAATCAATTTTCCCAATTTCAAAGCCTTTTTTAATAAGGAACTTGGTCAAGCATTTATACCATGCTCTAGGAGCTTGTTTAAGACCATAAAGAGCTTTGTGAAGTTTGTAAATATGATTGGGTTTCTTAGGATTGACAAAGCCGGGAGGTTGCTTAACATAAACTTCCTCCTCTATTTCACCATTTAGAAAAGCACTTTTAATGTCCATTTGGTACAAGGTGATATCATGATGATTAGCATAGGCAAGTAAGATGCGAATGGACTCAAGTCTAGCAACGGGAGCTTAAGTCTCACCATAGTCCATACCTTCGACTTGTGTGTAGCCTTGGGCGACGAGACGTGCTTTGTTGCGAACTACTTGTCCATCTTCATCTTGCTTGTTGCGAAACACCCATTTGGTACCGATGATGTTGTGGTTGTTGTCGGGCTTCTCAACTAATGTCCAAACTTGGTTCCTCTCAAAGTTGTGTAGCTCTTCATGCATAGCATTTATCCAATCCGGATCTTCCAATGCTTCTTCAACCTTCATAGGTTCAATGCTAGAGATGAAAGAATAGTTCCACAAAAGTTAGCTAAACGAGTTTTAGAGCGAGTGATTCTCCCGGTTTGAATATCATTGTAGATTTGCTCGATGGGATGATCTTTAGCAATTCTTGCTCGAACTCGTGAGAGCTTTTGCTTGGTTCTTGGTTGAACTTCTTCTTCATCTTGTTCTTCTTCTTGGCCTTCTTCATCGTTGGCGTTGTCGTTCTCTTGTCGTGGTGGAGAAGGAGGTTGTTGACGTTCATCTTGATGCACTTCCTTGTTTTCTTCATCTTGGTGTGTCCCACTTGTGGATGCTTCCGTATCAACTCTTGGTTCACCTTGTCGTGAAGTTGAAGCTTCCACTTGGACAGACGAGGTACTCTCCTTCACCTCCGTTGGACGAACCTTGACAATAGACAAGTCTTGGATTGCTTCCAAAGGATCTTTGTCACCTACATCAATTGGCAATTGCTCTACTTGCGATCCATTAGAGTCATCAAACTTCACATCTACCGTATCTTCAACCTTTCGGGTGAAATTGTTGTAGACACGGTAAGTGCGAGAGTCTGAGCCATAACCTAGTAGGAAACCTTCATGAGATTTAGGAGCAAATTTAGAGCGACGATGCTTATCAAGAATGTAGCACTTTGAGCCGAATACTCGAAAGTATCCAACTTGGGGTTTGTTACCGGTGAGGAGCTCGTATGTCGTCTTGCCGAGTAGCTTGTGAAGATACACGCAATTTCTTGCATGACAAGCTGTCTCAACCGCTTCTGCCCAAAAGTGCTTCAACGTCTTGTGCTCATCAAGCATCGTTCTCGCCATTTCAATGAGAATCCGGTTCTTCCTCTCAACAACTCCGTTTTGTTGTGGTGTGTACGTAGCCGAGAACTCGTGTAAAATCCCTTCTTCGTCAAGAAAGGTGTCCACATTTGCATTCTTGAACTCCATTCCGTTATCGCTGCGAACCTTCTTGATCTTCACTTCAAATTGATTTTGAGCCTTCCTTGCTAAGTTTTTGAAGATCTTTTGGACCTGCGATTTATCATCGAGAAAGAACACCCACGTAAATCTTGAAAAATCATCAACTATAACTAGACCAAAAGAACTTCCACCGAGACTCTTGTAAGAGTTGGGACCAAAGAGATCCATGTGAAGTAGCTCGAGTGGCCTCCTTGTGGTCATGATGTTCTTCACGGGCAAGCTTACGGGACGAAACTCCGCCGCCACGAGGCGAAACCTTGGCGGAACCAATCTAGGGCTCTGGCGGAGATGTTCTGCCAGGGACACTTCCCTCCGGGAGGGGGAAATCATCACCAACGTCATCACCAACGATCCTCTCATCGGGAGGGGGTCAATCTCCATCAACATCTTCGCCAGCACCATCTCCTCTCAAAACCCTAGTTCATCTCTTGTATCCAATCTTGTATCAAAACCACAAATTGGTACCTGTGGGTTGCTAGTAGTGTTGATTACTCCTTGTAGTTGATGCTAATTGGTTTACTTGGTGGAAGATCATATGTTAAGATCCTTAATGCATATTATTACTCCTCTGATTATGAACATGAATATGCTTTGTGAGTAGTTAAGTTTGTTCCTGAGGACATGGGTGAAGTCTTGCTATTAGTAGTCATGTGAATTTGGTATTCGTTCGATATTTTGATGAGATGTATGTTGTCTTTTCCTCTAGTGGTGTTATGTGAACGTCGACTACATGACACTTCACCATTATTTTTGCCTAGAGGAAGGCATAGGGAATTAATAAGTAGATGATGGGTTGCTAGAGTGACAGAAGCTTAAACCCTAGTTTATGCGTTGCTTCGTTAGGGGCTGATTTGGATCCATACGTTTAATGCTGTGGTTAGGTTTACCTTAATACTTCTTTTGTAGTTGCGGACGCTTGCAATAGGGGTTAATCATAAGTGGGATGCTTGTCCAAGTAAGGGAAGTACCCAAGCACTGGTCCACCCACATATCAAATTATCAAAGTACCGAACGCGAATCATATGAACGTGATGAAAACTAGCTTGACGATAATTCCCATGTGTCCTCGGGAGCTCCTTTCTCATTATAAGAAATTGTCCAGGCTTATCCTTTGCTACATAAAGGATTGGGCCACCTTGCTGCACTTTATTTACTTTATTTACTTGTTGCTCGTTACAATTTACTTTATCACAAAACTATCTATTACCTACAATTTCAGTGCTTGCAGAGAAAACCTTACTGAAAACCGCTTATCATTTCCTTCTGCTCCTCGTTGGGTTCGACACTCTTACTTATCGAAAGGACTACGATAGATCCCCTACACTTGTGGGTCATCACTCGCATTGACATCAATTTATGGGCATCTCCATAGCCCGTTGATTAGCCGCGTCGATGTGAGACTTTCTCCCTTTTTGTCTTCTCCGCATAGCCTCCACCATCATATTCTATTCCACCCATAGTGTTATATCCATGGCTCATGCTCATGTATTGCGTGAAGGTTGAAAAAGTTTGAGAATACTAAAGTATGAAACAATTGCTTGGCTGACACCGGGATAGGCATGAGGGGTACCTTGTGTTAAGAAAAGGGAGCATACAAGACTATATGATTTTGTAGGGATAACATTCTGAAGCATTTATATTTTGAAAGACATGATTGTTTGTTGGGATGCCCTAAGTATTATTGTTTTTATGTCAAATGATAGACTATTGCTTTGAATCACTCGTGTCTTAACATTCATGCCATGATTAGAAATATTGTAGGATCTTGAGAAGAGGTGTCTAGAGGGGGGGGGGGGTGATTAGACACTAAGTACCAAAGTTGCAGTTTTTAAGTTTCCTTAAGTTTAGGTGGAGATTAGGCACTAGTTTAACATTCACAATACATATCAAGCAAGCATTGAAAGAGTGTATGAGCAGCGGAAAGTAAAGCATGCAATTTGCAAGAATGTAAAGGGAAGGGTTTGGTGGATTCAAGCGCAATTGGAGACACGGATGTTTTTGGCGTGGTTCCGATAGGTGGTGCTATCGTACATCCACGTTGATGGAGACTTCAACCCACGAAGGGTAACGGTTGCGCGAGTCCACGGAGGGCTCCACCCACGAAGGGTCCACGAAGAAGCAACCTTGTCTATCCCACCATGGCCGTCGCCCACGAAGGACTTGCCTCACTAGTGGTAGATCTTCACGAAGTAGGCGATCTCCTTGCCCTTACAAACTCCTTGGTTCAACTCCACAATCTTGTCGGAGGCTCCCAAGTGACACCTAGCCAATCTAGGAGACACCACTCTCCAAGAAGTAACAAATGGTGCGTTGATGATGAACTCCTTGCTCTTGTGCTTCAAATGATAGTCTCCCCAACACTCAACTCTCTCTCATAGGTTTTGGATTTGGTGGAAAGAAGATTTGAGTGGAAAGCAACTTGGGGAAGGCTAGAGATCAAGATTCATATGGTAGGAATGGAATATCTTGGCCTCAACACATGAGTAGGTAGTTCTCTCCCAGAAAATGTATGCTGGAAGTGTAGGTTCAGTCTAATGGCTCTCTCCACGAATGAAGAGGAGGTGGAGGGGTATATATAGACTCCACACAAAATCTAACCGTTACACACAATCTACCAAACTCGGTGGGACCGAATCGTTAAACTCGGTCAGACCGATTTAGCAAATAATGTGACCGTTAGGATTTTCAGTGGGACCGAAATGCAACTCGGTGAGACCGATTCGGTTAGGGTTAGGGCATAACGTAATCTCGGTAAGACCGATTACACAAACTTGGTGAGACCGATTTTGGTAATAAGCTTTCTAGAGAGTTGGTCAGGCAAACTCGGTTTGACCGATTACACAAACTCGGTGAGACCGATTTTGGTAATGAGTTAACCAGAGAGTTTGCATTGTAATCTCGGTAGTACCGATTGCTCAAATTCGGTGAGACCGATTTTGATAATGGACATACACAGAGAGATTGCAATCCCATCTCGGTGAGACCAAGATCCCTATCGGTAAGACTGATTTGCTTAGGGTTTGTGGCAGTGGCTATGAGTTTTGGAATCGGTGGCGCCGGATAGGAAGAATCGGTGTGACCAATTTTGGCTTTAGGTTTAGGTCATTTGTGGAAGTGGGAAAGTAGTTGAGGGTTTTGGAGCATATCACTAAGCACATGAAGCAAGAGGCTCATCAAGCAACACCTCATCTGTCCTTGATAGTATTGGCTTTTCCTATAGACTCAATGTGATCTTGGACCACTAAAATATAAAATGAAGAGTCTTGAGCTTGAAGCTTGAGCCAATCCTTTGTCCTTAGCATCTTGAAGGAGTTCCCACATCCTTTAGTCCATGCCACTCCATTGTTGAACTTGTCTAAAACATACTAGATAAAAGTGTTAGTCCAACAAGAGATATGTTGACATTAATTACCAAAACCACCTAGGGAGCACTTGTGCTTTCACATATGATCAAGATTATGCTAGGTATCATTCCACATCAAAAATTATCTTTTCTATCATTTACCTACTCGAGGACGAGCAGGAATTAAGCTTGGGGATGCTGATACGTCTCCGTCGTATCTATAATTTTTGATTGTTCCATGCCAATATTATTCAACCTTCATATACTTTTGGCAACTTTTTATACTATTTTTGGGACTAACACATTGATCCAGTGCCCATTGCCAGTTCCTGTTTGTTGCATGTTTTATGTTTTGCAGAAACCCAATATCGAACAGAGTCCAAATGGGATAAAAACGGATGGAGCTTATTTTTGGAATATTTATGATTTTTGGGAAGTAAAATCAACGTGAGACGGTGCCCATGGTGGCCACGAGGGTGGCCCGCGCGCCCACTTTATTTGGGCGTGCCCCTGACCCTCGTGGGCCCCTTGTAAGGCAGTTGACGCTCTTCTTTGGCCGCAAGAAAGCTAATTTTTGGAAAAATATCTGGGCGAAGGTTTCAATCCAATCGGAGTTACGGATCTCCGGATATAAAAGAAATGATGCCAGGGCAGAATCTCAGAACGCAGAAACAGAGAGAGATAGAGAGATAGATCCAATCTCAGAGGGGCTCTCACCCCTCCCACGCCATGGGAGCCAAGGACCAGAGGGGAAACCCTTCTCCCATCTAGGGAGAAAGTCAAGGAAGAAGAAGAAGAAGGGGGGCTCTCTCCCCCTTGCTTCCGGTGGCGCCGGAGTGCCACCGGGGGCCATTATCATCACCGCGATCTTCACCAACAACTTCACCGCCTTCATCACCAACTCTTCCCCCCTCTATGCAGCGATGTAACCCCTCTTTTACCCGCTGTAATCTCTACTTAAACATGGTGCTCAATGCTATATATTATTTCCCAATGATGTATGGCTATCCTATGATGTTTGAGTAGATCCGTTTTGTCCTATGGCTTACTTGATTATCGTGATTGGTTTGAGTTGCATGTTTTATTATTGGTGCTGTCCTATGGTGCTCTCCGTGTTGCGCAAGCGCGAGGGATCCCCGCTGTAGGGTTTGCAATATGTTCATGATTTGCTTATGGTGGGTGGCGTGAGTGACAGAAGCATAGACCCGAGTAAGTAGGTTGTCTGCGTATGGGATAAAGGGGACTTGATGCTTTAATGCTATGGTTGGGTTTTACCTTAATGATCTTCAGTAGTTGCGGATGCTTGCTAGAGTTCCAATCATAAGTGCATATGATCCAAGAAGAGAAAGTATGTTAGTTTATGCCTCTCCCTCAAATAGAATTGCAATAGTGATTACCGGTCTAGTTATCGATTGCCTTGGAAAAACAACTTTCTCATGACAAAAAGCTCTCTACCAAAATTAACTTAGTTGCTTCTTTATCTAAACAGCCCCTACTTTTTATTTATGTGTTCTTTATTATCTTGCAAACCTATCCAACAACACCTACAAAATACTTCTAGTTTCATACTTGTTTTAGGTAAAGCGAATGTCAAGCATGCGTAGAGTCGTATCAGTGGCAGTAGGACTTGAGAGAATATTTGTTCTACCTTTAGCTCCTCGTTGGGTTCGACACTCTTACTTATCGAAAGAGGCTACAATTATCCCCTACACTTGTCGGTTATTAATTGCTGCTTCTCGGACCTGTGCAATAATAGCAGATGATCAGAAACGGTTCGTGATGTGGAAAGTAAGACTCAGCTGTGATGCATGCAATACTACTTACCAAAGATAGCCGAAATCATTTGGGATATCCGGTACTTTAAACCGGTAAGTTTAGTGGTCACCTCTTCAAGAGCAACTTCAGCTTTTTCAGCCTGCTGTATAAGAGCACTCCTCTCCTCAGCCCAGGTGGCTCTTTTAGTGTCAAAGCTGGTTTTCAATTTTTCCATTTCAGCCAAACTAAATTTGAATTTTGAACCGGCCTTCCGGGTCTCAGATTCTTGATGCTCCAGCCGGGTTTTCGCATCAGCCAATTGCGATTGAAGTTGTGCAGTGGTGTCCTATACAAGCACATATTTGCAACCATATTCATATTTGAGTTATAGGGATATAAGTCCCAAGCCTTTTGCAAGCAACAACACTTGGAACTTGGGGGCTAATGCGTACGGAAAAATTCTTCATATAACAACTCATATGACTATGTCGCAAGCACTTTGCAAGCAAGAGTACTTGGCACTTGGGGGCTAATGCATATTTCTCGTGTTTCAATACTATTTTATGATGACCCGGATGTGCTGTAAACAACTACAGCCGGCTCATGGGGGCTACATAAGTAAGCTTTCATTTATAACAATGGGGAACAGTACTGGTTCATGCATGCTGATTAAACCGGCCCTTGGGGGCTATGATTGCAAAGTTAAATATTAAAGACCCGGCTTAATTCTGATGGTACAAGCCGGCCTTTGAAGGATTATATTAAAGATGCTTTTCATACTCATGGCTAGTCTAAGTCTACAACATATTCAATCCTATCATACACAGTAGACTTGGGGGTGATAACCCACAAGTGTAGGGGATTGCAACATCTTTCGAGGGTAAAGTATTCAACCCAAATTTATTGATTCGACACAAGGGGAGCCAAAGAATATTCTTGAGTATTAGCAGTTGAGTTGTCAATTCAACCACACCTGGATAACTTAGTTTCTGCAACAAAGTATTTAGTAGCAAAAGTGGTATGATAATAAAGGTAATGGTAGTAAAAGTAATATTTTTGGGTTTTTGTAGTAGTTGTAACAGTAGCAACGGAAAAGTAAATAAGCGAAGAACAATATATGAAAAGCTTGTAGGCAATGGATCAGTGATGGATAATTATGCCGGATGCGATTCCTCATGTAATAGCTGTAACATAGGGTGACACAGAACTAGCTCTAGTTCATCAATGTAATGTAGGCATGTATTCTGTAAATAGTAATACGTGCTTATGGAAAAGAACTTGCATGACATCTTTTGTCCTACCCTCCCGTGGTAGCGGAGTCCTAGCGGAAACTAAGGGATATTAAGGCCTCCTTTTAATAGAGAACCGGAAGAAAGCATTAACACATAGTGAATACATGAACTCCTCAAACTACGGTCATCACCGAGATGTATCCCGATTATTGTCACTTCGGGGTTGTCGGATCATAACACATAATAGGTGACTATAGACTTGCAAGATAGGATCAAGAACACACATATATTCATGAAAACATAATCGGTTCAGATCTGAAATCATGGCACTCGGGCCCTAGTGACAAGCATTAAGCATAGCAAAGTCATGGCAACATCAATCTCAGAACATAGTGGATACTAGGGATCAAACCCTAACAAAACTAACTTAATTACATGGTAAATCTCATCCAACCCATCACCGTCCAGCAAGCCTACGATGGAATTACTCACACACGGCGGTGAGCATCATGAAATTGGTGATGGAGGATGGTTGATGATGACGACAGCGACGAATCCCCCTCTCCAGAGCCCCGAACAGACTCCAGATCAGCCCTCCCGAGAGTGATTAGGGCTTGGCGGCGGCTCTGTGTCGTAAAACGCGATGAAACTTTCTCTCTGATTTTTTTCCCCGAACGTGAATATATGGAGTTGGAGTTGAGGTCGGTGGAGGTCCAAGGGGCCCACGAGATAGGGGGCGCGCCCAGGAGGAGGGGGCGCGCCCTCTGTCTCGTGGACAAGGTGTGGGCCCCCTGGTTTACTTCTTTCGCCCAATAATTCTTATTAATTCCAAAAAGTGCCTCCGTGGATTTTCAAGACATCCCGAGAACTTTTCTTTTCTACACATAAAACAACATCACGGCAGTTCTGCTGAAAACAACGTCAGTCCGGCTTAGTTTCATTCAAATCATGCGAGTTAGAGTCCAAAACAAGGGCAAAAATGTTTGGAAAAGTAGATACGTTGGAGACGTATCAACTCCCCCAAGCTTAAACCTTTGCTTGTCCTCAAGCAATTCAGTTGATAAACTGAAAGTGATAAAGAAAAACTTTTACAAACTCTATTTGCTCTTGTTGTTGTAAACATGCAAAGCCATCATTCAGGTTTCAACAAATATTATGAACTAACCATACACACAATAACACATAGGTCTCACAATTACTCATATCAATAGCATAATCAGCTAGCGAGCCATAATAATAAAACTCGGACGACAACACTTTCTCAAAACAATCATAACATGATATAACAAAATGGTATCTTGCTAGCCCTTTCTGAGACCGCAAAACATAAATGCAGAGCACCTTTAAAGATCAAGGACTGACTAACATTGTAATTCATGGTAAAAGAGATCCAGTCAAGTCATACCCAATATAAACCAATAGCAATGAATGCAAATGACAGTGTGCTCTCCAGCGGGTGCTTATTAATAAGAAGGGTGATGACTCAACATAAAAGTAAATAGATAGGCCCTTTTGCAGAGGGAAGCAGGGATTTGTAGAGGTGCCAGAGCTCGATTTTAAAATAGAGATTGAATAACATTTTGAGCGGCATACTTTTGCTGTCAATGCAACAACTATGAGATGGTTGTATCTTCCATACTACATGCATTATAGGCAATTCCCAAACAGAATGGTAAAGGTTTATACTCCCCCAACCACCACCAAGCATCAATCCATGGCTTGCTCGAAACAACCAGTGCCTCCAACTAACAACAGCCCTGGGGGAGTTTTGTTTAATTATTTTGATTTGCTTTGATCTTTTTGGATCATGGGACTTGGCATCCCTATTACCGGCCCTTTCTCGTGAATGAGGAGCGGAGTCCACTCCTCTTGAGAATAACCCACCTAGCATGGAAGATATAGGCAGCCCTAGTCGTAACATGAGCTGCTCGAGCATACAAAACAGAATTACATTTGAAGGTTTGGAGTTTGGCACATACAAATTTACTTGGAACGACAGGTAAATACTGCATATAGGTAGGTATAGTAGACTCATATGGAACAACTTGGGGTTTAAGGAGTTTGGATGCACAAGCAGTATTCCCGCTTAGTACAGGTGAAGGCTAGCAAAAGACTGGGAAGCGACCAACTGAGAGAGCGACAACAGTATTGAACATGCATTAAAATTAATTCACACCAAATACAAGTATGAGTAGGATATAATCCACCATGAACATAAATATCATGAAGGCTATGTTGATTTGATTCAACTACATGCGTGAACATGTGCCAAGTCTAGTCACTCAATTCATTCAAAGGAGGATACCATCCCATCATACCACATCATAATCATTCTAATAGCATGTTGGCACGCAAGGTAAACCATTATAACTCATAGCTAATCAAGCATGGCACAAGCAACTATAATCTCTAAATATCATTGCAAATATGTTTACTTCATAATAAGCTGACTTAGAAATGATGAACTCATCATATTTACAAAAACAAGAGAGGTCGAGTTCATACCAGCTTTTCTCATCCCAATAAGTCCATCATATATCGTCATTATTGCCTTTCACTCGCACGACCGAACGATGTATATAATAATAAGAGTGCACGTGCATTGGACTAAGCTAGAATCTGCAAGCATTCAACTCAAGAGAGAAGACAAGATAATATGGGCTCTAAGTTAAATAAACAATCATGCATATGAGAGCCTCTAAACATTTTCAATATGGTCTTCTCGACCCCCAAAGAAAATAAAAGAAAAGAAAACCATTTACACGGGAAAGCTCCCAACAAGTAAGAAGAAGAACTAGAAATCTTTTTGGGTTTTCATTTTAATTCTACTACAAGCATGGAAATTAAACTAACTATTTTTTTGGTTTTTCTTAAGGTTTATCAAAAACACAAGAAGAAAACTAGAAAAAGAAATTTAAACTAACATGGATAATACAATGAAAGAGTATGAGCACCGACGACTAGTGTGTGAACATGAATGTAAAGTCGGTGAGAAATACGTACTCCCCCAAGCTTAGGCTTTTGGCCTAAATTGGTCTAATACCAAGGATCGCCGCTACTCTCCCTGGTGTACTGGGAGGTGTCGGGGAAACTGATCCACAAACACCTATGGGGACCGAGCCCCTTTCGGTTCGGAGGGGGGCGGAGGCCGCACGAAGAGCGGATCGAGGCGGTGCACACGAGCAGTTTACCCAGCTTCAGAGCTCTCCGGAGAGATAACACTCCTACTGCTGCTTGCTTGATTGTATTGGATTCTTGCTCGAGAGCGATGAACGCTACCAGACCGAGCATGAGAGTGTTCTTGGTGTTTCGAATGAGCCGAACCCTCTTCTACGTTGCGCATGGGCCTCCTTTTATACGCTTAAGGGGTCACCGACAGGTGGCAACGTAGACAAAAAGGGGTAAAAATGGAAAAAGAGTGCGGTAGGTACAGCTACCGCTACTGTGGACACAGTGTACCCTACCTAACTCTGACGGCAGGGGACACGGGCATTGAATGCCCGTCTGTGTCGTCTAAACAGTGCAAAAAGTGACCGTTAGGGGCGCCACCGTTCGCCATGATGGCCTCCTCTTCATCTCCGCTTGCCACCGCGTACCCCTGGCTGCACAGGCTCCCGCCACGCGCCCTTGAGAAAGCCTCAGGGCGACACGTGGGTGGATGCGCTGGAGCGTGGGTACAGAGTGGCAGCTGGCCTCCGGCAAGTACCTTGTCGGGGTCGTCGTCTTGTCGCGTCTGGAAGCTTGTCGCTCGCTGGACCTTGCCGGGACGCGCGGTGCGTCGCGGCAAGTTTCTTGAGGTGCCGTGGTTGGCCTTCCCGGCAAGCTCCTCTCACTGCGGTCTTGTCTCTTCCCGGCAAGCTCCTCTTGCCGGGGCCTTGTCTTCTCATCTTGAATACTTTGTTCTTGAATGGCTCCAAAGGAACCAAACGGAGGACCCTGGCGGTCGCCCGGCAAGCCTTGCCGCGGAGCGCTGCAACTGCCCGTGCACAAGTTCGGGATACTAGGGTACCCCTACTCTAGTACACCGACAAGAGCCCCCGGGCCTGGGCCACACACGGTGCTGAGCGCTGTGTGGCCAGGCCCAAAACAGGGCACGGGCACGCGCGGGCCTGGGTTATGCCGAATCTAACTCCGTGTCCACCGCGCCCCCCGTAACGGCACACGTCGATCGCGGCGTCGTGGGAGAGATCGTGGGTGGTTCTTTATTCGGGAAATGCGCAACGTTCGCCTCCTCCTCTTTATAAGAAGGGGAAACAGGGGCAGTTCCCCCACCTTCGCCATCTTGCTGCTGCAATCTCAGAAATCTCCGCCGCTCCCCTCCGCTTCCAAAGTCGAAAGAGAGCAGCGCTCCGCCGCCGTTGCCGCCGCCGCCACCTGCGTCGTCGATCTCCCCCACCGCCTCCGCCATGGCTCCGAAAGCCGGGAAGGGGAAGGCCGCGAAGACTGCGGCTGCGAAGGCTGTGAAGTCGACCGAAGCGCAGCGGCTTGAGGCGCTGCGGAAGGAGCGGGCCACTTTCCCCCCCGAGCTCTCTGCAAAGGATCTGAGGGATTGGTACTATCTCTTCTGGTCGACGGAGACGCGAGCGCATCTGCGCACGAAGGTACTCTCCGCCATCGCCTCGCAAGAAGCTCCAGCTGGCGGGTACCCTTTCTTTGCCTTGTTCTTCTACTGCGGGCTCTGCCCGCCCTTCTCTGATTTCTTCTGCGATATCATGAACACCTACGGGTTCCACCTCCTTGATTTCACCCCCAACGCCGTTCTGACCATGGTAGTTTTCGCCCATCTATGCGAAAACTTTGTCGGAATCCACCCCAACGTAGCCCTCTTCCGCCACTTTTTTATGCCTCGTGTCGAGAGAGGGGAAACTCTTGCCGGTGGGATCGCCTGGATCTCGCGAGCCGGCAAAAAGGAGACCTATCTGGAGGGGGAGCTCCGCAGCAAATGGGATGAGTGGAGAGCATATTGGTGCTGGGTTGTAGAGGAGAACCCGCAGCCGTTCACCACCCTGCGCCAAACCCCAGCAGTGCGTGGCAATGACTGGAGCGCCCTGTCCGTGGACGACGACAAGCTGAAGATCGCCACCACCCGGATTTTGCGTCTCAGGCTTGCCGGGCTGACTGTAGGCGCTGTCGGCGCAGATTTCCTTCGCCGCCGCATCGCCCCTCTGCAGGCGAGGGGGAGACCTGCCTAGGAATTTGGAGGCCCGGCAGATATCATGAGGTTGCGCCCGGGCCTCAATTACAATTTCACCATCCTAGAATTGGACGGGATACTCAAGGAGACATTCAAGCACGACCCACAGCATCCCGAGTGGTTTAGGTTGCCGGCAGGCGTTGTTCCTCTGTGCAATAACTCCTCGCGCGACCGCATCTGCGCGATGATGCCGTTGTGCGATTCGCACGGGATCATTCCAACTTGGCAAGAACCTGCCGATGACGTCGTGCAGCAGTTCTTCGGCGGCCTAGTGGAAGTGGCGGTCAACGCTGACGAAAAGAAGCTTCTCACCCGCGACACCACCGACCAAGAGATGGAACGCATCGCCACCAAGGCGGAAGAGGCGGCGGCAGCCGCAGCCGCGGGTGAATTCGGGTTCACAGTGGAGGAAGCAGACGCGGCATTGGCGACGAGCCTTGCCGAACGGGAGTGGCCCGAAGACGAAGAAGAACTCGCCGCACCTGGCGCCGAATCGAGCGAGCCCGCCGATGGTGCGAGCGGTCCGCCATCTCCGAGGAGCTTGCCGCGAGCAGGGCCCGCAGTGCAGCCCCCAGCGCAGCCAAGAAGGCGCCTCCGCAGGGCCGGGGATGTACTAGGGTGGCAAGTGGGCCAACAGACGCAGCGCCGCGCGACGCGCTCCGCCGCGGCAAGTACGGTTGCCGCGGGAGCGCCTCCCGCCGCGGTGGCAACTGGATCGGGGTCATCTCGGGCTGCTGCCACAGTCCCCGCCAAACGGCCAAGGGATCCCACCCTTCCACCTCGTCGCGCCGGAGGTGGGCCGAACTTCGACCTCTCCACGCTCAGCTCCGACTAGGAGGAAGAAGAAGAGTAAGATTCCCTTGTTATTCTTGTAGTTCTTCGACTTGCTATTCTTCTCTTGCATCTGATCTGATCCACCCTGGACTCTCCCTTTTCAGGACTCTGGCCCAGAGGGCGGCCAAGAGGGCCAAGGCTCCGGTGGTTATCATCGAGGATGAGCCCACTGCGATGGCAGGAGGCGCACCCGAGACCACCTTGCCGGATCCCGAGTGGTTCAGGTTGCCGGAAGGCGTTGTTCCTCTGTGCAATAACTCCTCGCGCGACCGCATCTGCGCGATGATGCCGTTGTGCGATTCGCACGGGATCATTCCAACTTGGCAAGAACCTGCCGACAACGTCGTGCAGTAGTTCTTCGACGGCCTAGTGGAAGTGGCAGTCAACACTGACGAAAAGAAGCTTCTCACCCGCGACACCACCGACCAAGAGATGGAATGCATCGCCACCAGGGCGGAAGAGGCAGCGGCAGCCGCAGCCGCGGGTGAATTCGGGTTCACAGTGGAGGAAGCAGAGGCGGCGTTGGCGACGAGCCTTGCCGAAAGGGAGTGGCCCGAAGACAAAGAAGAACTCGCCGCGCCTGACGCCGAATCGAGCGAGCCCGCCGAGGGTGCGAGCAGTCCGCCATCTCCGAGGAGCTTGCCGCGTGCAGGGCCCGCAGCGCAGCCCCCAGTGCAGCCAAGAAGGCGTCTCCGCAGGGCCGGGGACGTAGCAGGGCGGCAAGTGGGCCAATAGTCGCAACGCCGCGCGACGCGCTCCGCCGCGGCAAGTACGGTTGCCGCGGGAGCGCCTCCCGCCGCGGTGGCAACTGGATCGGGGTCGTCTCAGGCTGCTGCCGCAGTCCCCGCCAAACGGCCAAGGGATCCCACCCCTCCACCTCGTCGCGCCGGAGGTGGGCCGAACTTCGACCTCTCCGTGCTCAGCTCCGACGAGGAGGAAGAAGAAGAGTAAGATTCCCTTGTTATTCTTGTAGTTCTTCAACTTGGTATTCTTGTCTTGCATCTGATCTGATCCACCCTGGACTCTCCCTTTTCAGGACTCTGGCCCAGAGGGCGGCTAAGAGGGCCAAGGCTCCGGTGGTTATCATCGAGGATGAGCCCACTGCGATGGCAGGAGGCGCACCCGAGACCACCTTGCCAGATCCGGCCACTACTCCGCAGAGCAGCCCCCAGCGCAGCCCCCAGGGTAAGTACATGGTTTACTTTCTGCTTCTGGGCGCGTGCGGTTTCTCTTTTCCTTTGTCGACATCTGATCGCTGGTTTGTTTGTGCAGGAGCAGAACAGCTTCATCAGGAGGGCGTGGTGATCACCTCCGACTCATCGTCTGCTTCGACTACGCCGCCAAGGGCGGACTCCCCGGCAAGGAAGCGTTCTCCGGCAAGGGAGAAATCTCCAGCAAGGGAGGAGTCTCCGGCAAGGGAGGAGTCTCCGGCAAGGGACAGCGCCAACGATCCCCCGGTGGTGGAGCCCATGACAGTGGATCCCAGCACAGGTAGCCTTTCTTGCCCGAAACTTTCCTTGTGTTCTTCTGCTGATTTTTTTTTCGAATGCTTGTTTGATTTCTCCTTCTTCTCCGGTCGTCAGATCCACCCTCCACGGATCCGATGGAGACCGAGGCGGGCGGCGAGGAGAACACGCGTGGTAGTACTAATGATGCCGCAGCCACCGAAGAAAGAGCCGGCGCTGATGTGCCCGCCGGCGAAGAGGCCACCAAGGCTGCCGCCGAGGAAGCTGGCGAGGGATCCGGCGATCGCACTGACGGCCCTGAGGCCGCAGGAGCGCCAGGCGCTGCACCGACCGCCGATCCCTCCGCCGCTGCCGCAGCGCCAGGCTTCGAGGAGTCCCAGCCTGGCGCCTATCTGAAGGCCAGCGAGGGCATCTTCATCAAGATCCCCTGGGCATCAAGCTCCAGGGCGCCGGTGGAAGGAGAATCTCTGGATGGGGAGGTGCTCGCCTCCGCCGGGTTGTCAATCGTCGATGTGCCGGGAAGCAGCAGCGACGAGCCTGAGGAGGAGCGGCTGCTACGGAGGCTGCTGGCGCTCTACCGCGCCCGCCAAGCCAAGTTGGAGTCCCGGGAAGCGCTCGTCGCGAAGGCGAGCATGGACATAGAGAAGCGCGCGGAGGAGCTCCGGGGCCTTCGCCAGGAAACTCTCCGGGCCTTGGCGGAGGAGCGGGAGCAGCTTGCTGAGGAGCGGAAGGCCTTCCTCCTCGAGAAGGCCGAAGCTGAAGAGCAGCAGCGGCTCACCGGCGAGAAGCTGTATGCGCACGAAGGCGAGCTGGCTCAATGGAAAGTGAACCTCGACAGCCACGAGGAGGAGCCTGCCGCGCGCAAACACGCACTTGGCGGGATGCTCCAAGAAGCAAAGGATGCGGCTACGGTTGCCGAGACCGCCAAGAAGGAATTGGAGGTAAAGGTGGCGCAGCTGGAGGCTCATCTGAAGGCGGGTGGCGAAGAGCTTGCCGCGCTCAAGCTGGAGCGCGAGAAGGACGCCCTTGCCCACAGAGAGCTGCAGGGCCAACTCGCCGAGAAGGGCAAAGAGCTGAGCGCCGCCAAGGATTCCAACGCCGATCTGAAGCTCAAACTAGCCACCTTGACGGAGACGCTGGACGGCGCCAAGAAACGGGAGGCGGACTTGAAGAAGGATATCAAGGCCAACGAGGAGCTGCTGGCGAGGGCCGCCGAAACCCAGAATCTCCTCAGAGATACTGTGGAGCTCTGGACGAAGGGCCTCGTGAACATTGCTGCAGTCATCGAAGAGGAGCTGGTGCAACTGGGGGTGGAAGGCTTCGGGTACTCCTCCGACGAGAACCTCCAACCTAGCGTCAAGCTCACTCTATTCTTCAAAGGCGTGGCGATGGCCCTCCAGCAACTCCGGGAAAGAATCCCAAAGCAGCTAGCCGACGAGTCGCGCACGATTTCTGCCGGAGTTCTGGAGAAGGTGCTGGTGAAGGTGGCCTTCCGCAACCCAGGCCTCAACCTCACCAACGTCCTCAAGAGGCTGCCAGCGGACGCTGATCTTGACGCACTCAAGGCCCTCGTCGCACCCATTGTGGACAGGGTGAACGAGGTCAAAAGGGTTGACGGCGGTCGCGTAGATTAGGTCGTCTGTTTTCTTGTTTTCTTGCCGCTGCCAGTCATGTCATGGGAACACTTTATTAGAGGCACGACAAGTTACTTTTGTAATATAACTCTATCTTAGGTAATAATTGCTGTGTTACTTCCTTTACTCGACTCTTTGCTTTGTATGTTTCTGCCCTACGCTTTCTGGGGAAACTTGCCGGCATGGGCACCCTTGCCGCGAGCGCTGAGTGCGGAACTTCAGCAGCCTGCTGGCGGTGCCGCCACCGACAAGCAACCTTGTCGCAACTAGCCGCAGCTCACTTAAGTTGTTGAGCGGACTCGAAACAAAGTAAGGGTGCAACTAGCTGCGAGTTGGTTCCTTCGCGCTTAGCTTTTCCATACAAAGCACGGTCGTTCAAGGAAAATAACTTAAAATTTTAAAAACTGATCGCTCAAACTTTGGCAACTTAGCTTTTCTGTCGTTTGCTTCCCGGCAAGGCGAAACTCTCTTGAACGGCCCGGTCCACACCATTATCTTCTCCTTTCCCCCCGGCAAACCTTGTGTGCGAGGGAACCTTTTGCTTCTTGCGAAAAAGAGAGAAGAGAAAATAAAAATATGGATCCTTAGGGCTCGTTATCACTTACCGGAGGCAGGTGCTGCACAAAATGTCAGATAACATATGCGAAAAGGAATATAGCATGAAATTGACAAGATGTGCAAATCACATGAGCTTTATTTCTGCACGGGTTCTGCGCTCGGCTTTGTACAAAGGATTACATGCAACAGCGGCAAGACTTGTACAAAAGGTGGTTGCTGGAAAAGCTTCCGGCAACCGCGCCCTATGGGTAAAACTGACGAAGATGTTCAATGTTCCAGGAATTGCTCACCGGAATGCCATCTTCGGTCTCAAGGCGGACAGCGCCGGGCCTAGTGACTCGTTTCACCCGATAAGGGCCTTCCCACTTCGGCGTCAACTTGTTGGAATTCTTGGCGGACTGAACTCGCGGAAGAACAAGGTCGCCTTCCTCGAAACTTCTGGCCTTAACTTTGCGGCTATGGTAGCAACGCAAAGCTTGCTGGTAGCGAGCGGCTCGGACAGCAGCCTGAAGACGGTCTTCCTCAAGGAGCAGCGCGTCATCTTGTCGCAGCTGCTCTTGCTCGAGCTCATCATAAGCGAGCACTCGAGGCGACCCGTAAACGAGTTCCGTGGGGAGAACTGCCTCTGCTCCGTAGACTAGAGCGAAAGGTGTCTGGCCAGTGGCTCGATTTGGCGTCGTCCTGATCGACCAAAGAACCACCAGCAGCTCCTCGATCCAGTTTCTTCCGCACTTATGAAGCCTGTCGAAAGTTCTGGTCTTGAGTCCCCGCAGCACTTCAGCATTTGCCCTCTCCGCTTGACCGTTGCTTCTCGGATGAGCAAAAGAAGCAAAGAAGACCTTGGCGCCAAGATCTTGGACATACTGCATGAAGGTGCGGCTCGTAAATTGCGTGCCATTGTCGGTGATGATCCTGTTAGGGATCCCGAAACGGCAAACAATTGACCTGAAGAACTTGACTACTGACTGTGCTGTCACCTTCCTCACTGGTTCCACTTCCGACCACTTTGTGAACTTGTCGATGGCGACGTACAAGAACTCAAAGCCCCCGACAGCTCGGGGGAAGGGGCCGAGGATGTCGAGCCCCCAGACCGAAAATGGCCAGGATAAAGGAATTGTCTGGAGAGCTTGAGCTGGTTGGTGTATCTGCTTGGAATGGAACTGGCATGCTTCACACTTGGTTACTTGTGCAGTTGCATCCTGGAGGGCTGTCGGCCAGAAGAAACCTTGCCGGAATGCTTTGCCGGCAAGTGCTCTTGCGCCAATGTGATGACCACATATGCCTCCATGTATCTCTGCCAACAACTGCTGTCCATCTTCCCGGCGAATACACTTCAATTTCACACCGTTGAGTCTTATTCTGTATAGTGTGCTGTCGACAAACTTGTACATACTCGACTGCCGGGCTACTCTTTCCGCTTCTTCTTGCTCCTCGGGAAGCTCTCCTGTCAGAAGGAAACAGACAATCTGCTACGCCCATGCTGGAGCTTGCGGCTCGACAACAAGGACTAAAGGCATATCTGTTGCTGCGGGAACATCCGCTTCCACGGCAAGAACCTGTGGTTCAGCCGGAGCATGATGCTCCCCGGCAAGCTTGCCGGAGCAAAACTTGTCGGGAGTATCTGCTTCAACGAAACAAACCGTAAGGCTTGTCGGAGCAGGCTGCTCCTCAGCACTCTTGGTGTTGATCTTGGGGACCTTCTTGGCGGCGGCTTCGGGAAGCTCTGCCGGAAAGTAGTCGTCGGAAATCAACTTCCTCTTCTTGCTCTGTCCAGTTGATGGTGTCACGGATGGTTGAGTCAGCTTGAGCACGAAGATCCCTGGTTCCACAGGTAACTTTAGTGCGGCGCACTTCGACAGGCCATCAGCTATGTCATTTTGAGCTCTTGGAACATGCTCCATTTGTAGGCCGTCAAAGTGCTCTTCTAGCTTTCTCACTTCATCAACATAAGCTTCCATCAATGGACTCTGATAGCTCTTGTTCACTTGGCGGACGACAAGCTGCGAGTCACCCCTGACAATGAGCTTCTTGATCCCAAGGTCGGCTGCGATTCTGAGGCCGGCAAGCAAACCCTCATACTCTGCAGTATTGTTTGTTGCTTGCTCCTTGGGAAAGTGCATCTGGACTACGTACTTGAGGTGCTCTCCGATGAGTGCGATAAGCAGCACGCCAGCACCGGCGCCTTGCAGCGAGAAGGCACCGTCAAAGTACATCAGCCACTCTTTGCTTGCCTCCTTGACGGGGATGCTCGTTTCTGGAATTTCTTCGTCTGGTGTTGGCGTCCACTCTGCTATGAACTCTGCCAATGCCCTGCTTTGGATGGTTGAAGTGCTCTCAAACTTGAGGCCAAAGCTTGACAGTTCCAGCGCCCACTCGACAATCCTGCCTGTTGCTTCTGGATTCTGCAATATCCTCTTCAGCGGAAAGCGAGTGACAACTGTGATCTCATGTGCTTGGAAGTAATGGCGCAGCTTTCTCAAGGCCATGAGAAGGCCGAAAAGCAATTTCTGCACACCAGAGTACCTTGATCTAGCCCCCTACAGAAGGGAACTGACAAAGTAAACTGGGCGCCGCACCATTTTCTTCTGCACCTCCTTGCATGCCTGCGCAGATTCGTCTTTGTCGGGACCAGAGCTTGTCGGCGAAGCCCCCTGCTTGTCGCTGGATTCACTTGCCCGGTTGCTGGGTCATCGTCCGCCTCCCTCTCTGCTACTAACGCAGCACTAACCACTTGATTGGTTGCTGCTAGATACAGCAACAACTTCTCTTGTGGCTTAGGTGCGACAAGTATTGGAGTGGAGGACAGGTACCTCTTCAAGTCCTGCAGCGCAGCCTCCGCTTCCGGAGTCCATTTCATTGGACCTGCCTTTTTCAATATTTTGAAAAATGGCAAGGCGCGTTCAGCAGACTTAGAGATAAACCTGCTGAGAGCAGCCACACAACCGGCAAGCCTTCGTACGTCCTTGACGCGCTTCGGTGCTTCGATCTGCTCAATGGCCTTGATCTTGTCGGGGTTGGCTTTAATTCCCCGCTGAGACACAAAGAACCCGAGAAGCTTGCCGGATGGGACTCCAAACATGCACTTCTCGGGGTTGAGCTTGAGGTTGATCTTGCGCAGATTTGCAAAGGTTTCATCTAAATCTTGAATTAGGGTAGCCTTGTCCTTGCTCTTGACCACTATATCATCCATGTAGGCTTCCACATTTCTGTGTATCTGGGGCTCAAAAGTGACATGAACTACCCTTGCAAATGTTGAACCGGCATTCTTCAACCCGAAGGGCATCCGTACAAAACAGTAGGTGCCACATGGTGTGATGAATGCAGTTTTCTCCTCATCCTCTTCTGCCATGAAGATCTGATGGTATCCTGAATATGCATCAAGAAATGAAAGCAAATCACATCGGGCTGTGGAGTCGGCAATCTGGTCTATGCGCGGCAAGGGAAATGTGTCTTTGGGACAAGCTTTATTGACATCAGTGAAGTCTATACAAATCCTCCATTTCCCGTTGGCCTTGCGCACAACTACAGGATTGGCCAACCACGTGGGATGAAGCACTCCTCTGACAAGGCCTGCTGCTTCCAACTTCTTGATTTCTTCTGCAATGAACTCTTGGCGCTCCACTGCTTGCTTCCTAACTTTCTGTTTGGCGGGCCGCGCATGAGGACAAACAGCTAGGTGGTGCTCAATTACTTTCCTGGGAACACCAGGGATATCAGACGGTTGCCATGCAAACACGTCGACATTCGCCCGCAGGAAAGCAATGAGCGCGCTTTCCTATTTTGGGTCGAGGGTGGCACTGATGGTGAAGGTACCACCAGTGCCGTCCTCCTTGGCGGACACCTTCTTGGTTTCTGGTGGAGCTGCCATCGTCTTCTTGCACTTGCCGGTGGAGCTCGATGGTGCGTCCTCAACGGTAGCACAGCACTCCGAAGAGGTGCGCTTGCCGGAGTGGGCATCAGAGCTCTTGCCGGACTTGGTCTTCTTCTTCCCCCCGGGAGCTTCAGCGGCAAGTGATTTGCTATCGGCTGCGGCTGCTGCTTCCCGGTAAATCTTGTCGGTGCAGATAAGGGCGTCCTTCTTGTCGCCAGGGACAGAAATGACACTTATCGGGCCTGGCATCTTGAGCATGTTGTACGCATAGTGAGAGGCTTCCATGAACTTGGCGAGCGCTGGACGGCCAAGGATCCCATTGTAGGGCAACGGGAAGTCGGCAATGTCAAATGTGACCCTCTCAGTTCTGAAGTTCAGCTCGCTGCCAAATGTGACCGGCAGCGTGATCTTTCCCTTCGGCTTACTCCTTCCCGGGTTGATTCCTTGGAATGTGCCGGTCTCTTCAAGCTCGCTGTCAGGGATCTGGAGTTTCTGGAGGACCGCGGAGGATATCAGGTTCAAGCCGGCCCCGCCGTCAACTAGCATCTTCGTGACTTTGAGGTTGCGGATGGTTGGCGAAACCAACATCGGCAAGCACCCGACCGCAGTTATGCGATCAGGGTGATCCTCAATATCGAAGATGATAGGCGTGCTGGACCATTTCAGAGGCTTGCGTGACTCCATGGATGGTTCTGCTGCATTAACTTCCCGCACCCACTGCTTGAGTTGGCGGTGCGAAGTATGCAGAGAAGCACCACCGTCAACGCACAGGACCTCTGTGGCTTTCTGAAATTCCTGCTCATCGGCCTCGTCATCATCCATGTCTTCGTCATCGTCGTCGTCTTCATCCTTGTCGCGGCCGCGGGGAGGTCTGTCTCCTTGCCGCTGCTTGGCCTTGCCGCGGCGTCCTCCCCGGCCGGGGCGTTTCTTGCTAGCTCCTCCAGCACCTTCCTGGGCCTTCTCCTTGTCGCGTCGCTCGTACTCAGCTTTTTGCAGCTCAGCAAGCTGCTCGACCTTCTTGTAGCTCTGGAGATCGTGGCCCTTGGTGCGGTGGATCTTGCAATACTGCTAGCCGGAGCTGTCATGTTTGTCGGCGGCTGCCACAGCCTGGGCCTCCTTGCCGGAGCCACCATCCTTGGCTTCCTTGGCGCCACCTCCGTTGCCGGTCTGCTCGACAGCTAGCACTTCCTTGCCCTTCTTCCTTCTGTTGTTCCGCCGCTGGCCTTTCCTTGCCGGGGCGGCATCCTCACTGTCGGATCCTCCTGCTCCTGTATTCTCTCCGGGAGCCTCCTCCCCTCTTCAGCACGTGCACACTTGTCGGCCAGGGCATAACGCGCCAAAGATGTCGGGGAAACTGATCCACGAACACCTATGGGGACCGAGCCCCTTTCGGTTCAGAGGGGGGCGGAGGCCGCACGAAGAGCGGATCGAGGCGGTGCACACGAGCAGTTTACCCAGCTTCGGAGCTCTCCGGAGAGATAACACTCCTACTGCTGCTTGCTTGATTGTATTGGATTCTTGCTCGAGAGCGATGAACGCTACCAGACCGAGCGTGAGAGTGTTCTTGGTGTTTCGAATGAGCCGAACCCTCTTCTACGTTGCGCATGGGCCTCCTTTTATACGCTTAAGGGGTCACCGACAGGTGGCAACGTAGACAAAAAGGGGTAAAAATGGAAAAAGAGTGCGGTAGGTACAGCTACCGCTACTCTGGACACAGTGTACCCTACCTAACTCTGACGGCAGGGGACACGGGCATTGAATGCCCGTCTGTGTCGTCTAAACAGTGCAAAAAGTGACCGTTAGGGGCGCCACCGTTCGCCACGATGGCCTCCTCTTCATCTCCGCTTGCCACCGTGTACCCCTGGCTGCACAGGCTCCCGCCATGCGCCCCTGAGAAAGCCTCAGGGCGACACGCGGGTGGATGCGCTGGAGCATGGGTACAGAGTGGCAGCTGGCCTCCGGCAAGTACCTTGTCGGGGTCGTTGTCTTGTCGCGTCCGGAAGCTTGTCGCTTGCCGGACCTTGCCGGGACGCGCGGTACGTCGCGGCAAGTTTCTTGAGGTGCCGTGGTTGGCCTTCCCGGCAAGCTCCTCTCGCCGGGGTCTTGTCTCTTCCCGGCAAGCTCCTCTTGCCGGGGCCTTGTCTTCTCATCTTGAATACTTTGTTCTTGAATGGCTCCAAAGGAACCAAACGGAGGACCCTGGTGGTGTCGGGGAAACTGATCCACGAACACCTATGGGGACCGAGCCCCTTTCGGTTCGGAGGGAGGCGGAGGCCGCACGAATAGCGGATCGAGGCGGTGCACACGAGCAGTTTACCTTGCTTCGGAGCTCTTCGGAGAGATAACACTCCTACTGCTGCTTGCTTGATTGTATTGGATTCTTGCTGGAGAGCGATGAACGCTACCAGACCGAGCGTGAGAGTGTTCTTGGTGTTTCGAATGAGTCGAACCCTCTTCTACGTTGCGCATGGGCCTCCTTTTATACCCTTAAGGGGTCACCGACAGGTGGCAACGTAGACAAAAAGGGGTAAAAATGGAAAAAGAGTGCGGTAGGTACAGCTACCGCTACTGTGGACACAGTGTACCCTACCTAACTCTGACGACAGGGGACACGGGCATTGAATGCCCGTCTGTGTCGTCTAAACAGTGCAAAAAGTGACCGTTAGGGGCGCCACCGTTCGCCACGATGGCCTCCTCTTCATCTCCGCTTGCCACCGTGTACCCCTGGCTGCACAGGCTCCCGCCACGCGCCCCTGAGAAAGCCTCAGGGCGACACTCGGGTGGATGCGCTGGAGCGTGGGTACAGAGTGGCAGTTGGCCTCCGGCAAGTACCTTGTCGGGGTCGTCGTCTTGTCGCGTCCGGAAGCTTGTCGCTCGTCGGACCTTGCCGGGACGCGCGGTGCGTCGCGGAAAGTTTCTTGAGGTGCCGTGGTTGGCCTTCCCGGCAAGCTCCTCTCGCCGCGGTCTTGTCTCTTCCCGGCAAGCTCCTCTTGCCGGGGCCTTGTCTTCTCATCTTGAATACTTTGTTCTTGAATGGCTCCAAAGGAACCAAACGGAGGACCCTGGCGGTCGCCCGACAAGCCTTGCCGCGGAGCGCTACAACTGCCCGTGCACAAGTTCGGGATACTAGGGTACCCCTACTCTAGTACACCGACAGGAGCCCCCGGGCCTGGGACACACACGGTGCCGAGCGCTGTTGGGTGTAACGCCCCGAGATCGACGCTCCAGAAGACTTCCAGCTACTCCGAGTTTCGTCGTGTGATTTATTTGTTTGATGCATTCATCTTTGCATCATGTGCATTGCATCATGTCATTTTTAAAAAAAAAACTCAACTAAATAAATTGCATAGATCTTTTGATCTATTTAAACCGAGGGAACTCACATGGTGACTTCTCTTTATAACATACCCTCCCGATATTTAGGGAGCTATATTATAAAATATTCCATTGTTTCGGAAATCACCATAACACACTTGCAAATAATTCTCCATGCCTTTGTTATCTCACTTCTTGGTCTCCAACCTTGCCCATAAATTATTTCATCATTTTCCGGAGCTCCACCAAAAATCCAAACATTTTTGGACCTTCCTTTCATCAAGTCCTAGTTCAAACCCATTTGAATTTCAAATGAGTTTGAATTTAAATCTTTTGATCATGCCCACTTCTATTTTTCCTGGATCGAGCTCATTTTTGTGAGTCCAGGAAAATTGTCTCCATGCGCAAATCCTTTCCCTAACCCTCTCTTTCCTTTTCTTCTCTTTAATTGTTTTCTGCTAAAAAGAATAGGAGAGAGAGAAGAGAAGCCCAGCCGGCCTCTTGGGCCTGTCTAACCAGGCCGGCCCATTTGCCTGGAGGTCCAGCCCACCTAACCCCTTCCTAACCCTAGCCTCGAAGGCCAGCCCAGCCTCTCTCCCTCGACTCCCTCCAGCGCCGCCGCAATGCTCGATCCCATCTCCTTCCTCTCGCTCGAAGCCCCTCCTCTCGATCCCTTTTCCCCTTCGTTCTCCTCCTGGCGCCGCCACTCACAGGGAGAGAGAGGAGCAGAGCCCTCGCGCCGCCCCTCCCCTATGCTTCTCCCGCATCGAGCGCGCGTCCCCGCCGGCTCCCGTCGCCCCTGCCTCGACGCCTGCTTCGCCTCCTTTGCCCCGTCGCGTCGTTCCTCAAGCTCCCGCGCCCTGTTTCTCCTCCCGCGCCGACGCCCTCCTTCGGCTGCTCGCGCCTGCAGCTCCGTCCGCGAGCTCGTGCAGCCATGGCCGCCACAGGAGCCTCGCGCCCGACCCCCTCACTGAGGCCAAGGATGTCCGCGGCCCCGCCTTCCTGCGGCCTCCTCCTCGCCGCATCCTGCCGTTCTCCATCGTCGCCGGACCCGCGCCTTCCTCTGCTTCCTCTACGGCGACCAGGGGCCCCATCGTCGTCGCGCCCTTTCGCCACCACTAGAGCCTGCTGCCGCCACCACCGGACCTGGCTGTGCCTCGCCAGGGTCCTCCCCTGCCGCGCCTCGGTCCCTGCTGGAGCTCCCCTGCTCCTGCCGTTCCTCTGCTACAAGCCGACCTCCACCTTCCGTTTCGGCCAATGCAGTTCGCCCAAGTTCCTGCTCAGCATCGTCATCGCTCACGAGGCCCCTTGTGATGTTTTGTGTTGGACCGTCAAGATCTGCAAGATCGACTACATGGACGCCAAGACCATCCCAGGACCGCCAAGCATCGTCTCTATGATTTTTGCCAAGTACCACAACGACGCGTCAAGTACCTCTACCGTCGTCTCCGGAAACGCCAAGTACCCCTACGCACGAAGACGCCAAGTTCGTTTCGGGATTCATCAAGTACCGCTACCGATGGCTCGAACGACTACGAAACGTGAACCTCTACCGTCGCCGTGAACAACTACTTCCCTCAACGACTCGAACCGCTCCGAAAACGCACGCTTCGAAGGTATAACCCCGAGACGCCGTCCGTGGACCAAATGCATGTGTTGTATGAGATGCACCCTATGTTTGCACCGTGCCCGTTTGCTTCATGCACGTTCCTCCTCGTTCGCCATGCCGATGAACCGTGGGAACCCGGTAGCCGGGATCACCCCACCATCTTGCATGACACGCTCACGCCTCCTTTTGCACCGGTATCTCTGTGAGCTACCGGAACCGATATGTTGCCGTGGCATCATTTTCGGATATGTTGCCGTGGCACCATTTTTGTTTCGCCGCCGTGGCACCCTTTTTGTTCCGCCATGGTGACCAAATGCTTCATAACATGCTCATGTCAACATTTTCATAAAATTGCATAAAACTTGTATATGTCATCCGCATCATGATAACAACATTTAAAATGTTTAAACTTGTTGTTGCATTAAATTGCTAAATGCATATGGGGAATTACCGGATTTGTTGTTTTTATATCCGGCCCCATTTAAATTGTTTAGATGGTATAGTTTATATTATGCTTCACCTCTTGCCATGTTTAACAACAGTTAATATTGTTGGGTAGCATAAACGGGATCTAACTAAATAATTGATGTGGTGTTCCGTCAACATGCACCTCGTTGCATATTGAGCTCCACTTAACTTGTAGTATTGTTTGTTGCACTTTGCCATGCCATGCCTCATTAAACCGGACATGCATCATACTTGTTTGTGCATCATGACTTGTTTATGCTTGTGTGTTTACTATGTTGTTTGTTTCTTTCCGGGTTGCTTCTCTCGTTAGCTTCGGTTTCGTTCCGGAGTTGTGAGGATTTGTTCGTCTACGACCGTTTGTCTTCTTCTTGGATTCGTTCTTCTTCCTTGCGGGATCTCAGGCAAGATGATCATACCCTTGAAATCACCACTATCTTTGCTATGCTAGTTTGCTCGCTCTTTTGCTATGCCAATGCTATGATGCCTACCATTTGCTTGTCAGCCTCCCAAATTGCCATGTCAAACCTCTAACCCACCATGTCCTAGCAAACCGTTGATTGGCTATGTTACCGCTTTGCTTAGCCCCTCTTATAGCGTTGTTAGTTGCAGGTGAAGATTGAAGTTTGTTCCTTGTTGGAACATGGAGATGTTGTTCCTTGTTGGAACATGTTTACTTGTTGGGATATCACAATATATATTATTTAATTAATGCATCTATATACTTGGTAAAGGGTGGAAGGCTCGGCCTTATGCCTGGTGTTTTGTTCCACTCTTGCCGCCCTAGTTTCCGTCATATCGGTGTTATGTTCCCGGATTTTGCGTTCCTTACACGGTTGGGCTATAATGGGAACCCCTTGACAGTTCGCCTTAAGTAAAGCTCTTCCAGCAATGCCCAACATTGGTTTTACCATTTGCACTAACAACCTACCACCTTCCCTTGGGTTCTGCAGACTCAAGGGTCATCTTTATTCTAACCCCCTCGGGCCAGTGCTGCTCTGAGTGTTGGTCCGAACTAGAGCCCTGTGCAGCTCCCCTCGGGGAAACTCGAGGTTTGGTTTTAGTTGTACGGATTGCTCATCTGAGTGTGCCCTGAGAAAGAGATATGTGCAGCTCCTATCGGGATTTGTCGGCACATTCGGGCGGTGTTGCTGGTTTAGCTTTACCCTGTCGAAATGTCTTGTTGTACCGGGATACCGAGTCTGATCGGAACGTCTCGGGTGGAGGTCTATTCCTTCGTTGACCGTGAGAGCTTGTGATGGGCTAAGTTGGGACACCCCTGCAGGGTATTATCTTTCGAAAGTCGTGCCCGCGGTTATGGGCAGATGGGAATTTGTTAACGTCCGGTTGTAGAAAACCCGAAGTTGACCTCAATTAAAATACATCAACCGCGTGTGTAACCGTGATGGTCTCTTTCCGGCAGAGTCCGGGAAGTGAACACGGTGTTGGAGTTATGCTTGACGTAGGTTGCTATAGGATCACTTCTTGATCATACTTTTATCGACCGTGCTTTGCCTTCTCTTCTCGCTCTCATTTGCGTATGTTAGCCACCATATATGCTAGTCGCTTGCTGCAGCTCCACCTCATTACTCCATCCTTCCTATAAGCTTAAATAGTCTTGATCTCGCGGGTGCGAGATTGCTGAGTCCCTGTGGCTCACAGATACTTCCTAAACCAGTTTGCAGGTGCCTATGTTACCGTGCAGATGACGCAACCAAGCTCAAGGAGGAGCTCGATGAAGATCTTGCCCTTTGTGTTGTTTCGTTCTAGTTGATCAGTAGTGGAGCCCAGTTGGGGTCGATCGGGGACCTTTGTCGCATTTGGGGTTCTTCTTTTATTTTGGTTCCGTAGTCGGACCTTGATTGTATCTGGATGATGTAATGCTTTATTCATGTAATTGTGTGAAGTGGCGATTGTAAGCCAACTATGTATCTCTTTCCCTTATGTATTACATGGGTTGTGTGAAGATTACCTCACTTGCGACATTGCTTTCAATGCGGTTATGCCTCTAAGTCGTGCTTCGAGATGTGGGAGATATAGCCGCATCGAGGGCGTTACAAGTTGGTAATCAGAGCCTTCCCCGACCTTAGGAGCCCCACTGCTTGATCGTTTTTAGCGGCCGAGTTGTGTCTAGAAAAATATTTTGAGTCATTTAGGATTATATATATCGGAGAGTTAGGAATTCTTTTTACTTCCCAGTCTCCTCATCGCTCTGGTAAGGCATCCTGACGTAGAGTTTTGACTCTTCTCTTCTCAAATTTCACAAAAAAAAATTTTAGGATCACGCGGGTATCTTGGAATCGTTCCGATGGTTTTATGATGAGAACATTGTCTTGGTGCCTCCTGTCAGGGGTTTTATGGAAGTGTCCCGGGGAGTTGAGCTCTGAGGTGTTGTCATCATAATTTTATCGTTGCAGTTCTGGAATACCTGAGTTTAGTACGCCGACATCGAAAATCTCTTTTATGCAGTTGTTGGTGAGATAACCCCGATAACCCAGTACTGAGGTGAGTACGGGAGTATTGCCATGACTTGTATAACGGATGCTTTTCGAAGGTTGAGGTAGATGATTTCCGAAGGTTTCTTGGTTATGTGTTGAAGGATGGATACATCTGGATGTAGGATTTGCTAGTTTGGGTGAGATATTATGCTTCCCCTGTATCCCCAACACCTGATTGCATAACCTGAAAATTTCGGGAGTTTCATAGGTGGGAATTCAAGTAGCTCTTAGGATATCTTTCCGACAGATGTATGATATGAAATTGGGGTTCGACGTCTAGTGGTCCGCCTATTCACGATCGATTTTACAGTGGTCTCGTTGTGTCTTAAAGAGTCCTTGGCTATGCCGACTCGGGGACGCTTCGTATGTCATGTGCACTGCCTTGTACATGATGGTGATGTACGATCGAGCCCGTGTAGGCCCCACCACGAAAACTTCGGACGAAATCTCTATCATATGTTTGTTCTGGCTTATTTTGCAAGCCAATCCTTTGTTTTGTTTTGAGTTGTGGTATTCGAGTTGCTTCGAAGTTAAATGTTGATTCCATACCTTTCCCAAATGGTGTTCTCATATTCCTATGTGAATACTAATCCTTCTTGATCATCGAGTCTGTCTTGTCAATCCTTTTTTTTAACCGGTGTGTCTCTCCTCAAGTGGATCCGTTCACGTCAACATTTGCAAGATCATTTATCACTTCTTCTCAACGGTGTTTGTTTCATCCGTCTCCAAGTTGCCTTTGTTTTTCCCACCCTCCCTCCCTTTTGTTTTTCTTCAAGGACTAAGATTTCTTCTTCAAGTATCCATTTTATTGATGGGAAGTTTCTCCATTCTTTTCCGTCAATGTTCTTATCCGGTGATTCTCATGAAGATTCTAATGGAGCTTCAAGTTCGTCATTCCTCGTTCTTTTCTTCTCCGGTGGATTTAATTCAAGCTTTGGTATTAAGCATACTCCTTTTTTTTCCAATGCTTTTCTTATGCCGGTGCACCTCTTAATCATCCATCTCTCGCTATTAAATTGTTCCGGAGTGCTCAAGATTTCTCGAAGATTCGTGTTTCCACTCTGCATTCGTTCAAGCTCTTTCGAGATTGGTATCTCATTCAAGTCATTTAATTCAACCGGTGCAGCCTCTCTTTTAAATCTTTTCAACGGTGTTCTTTTGAGTGGGCCCTAACCCACAGGTCTTTTCCCAGGATCTTACCTGACTCTTCTATTTTCCCAGAGCTATCCTAAATTCTTCTCTAAGTTTGACGTAAGAATGAGTTATCATCAGTCAAATGCTTTTCTCCAAGATCTTTCAAATTCTTTTCATAGTTGGCTCAACCTCTTCGCTTTTGATTCTTCCGGTGTGCCTCAATAATTCTTGGTGGTGTTTCTCGTTGTCATTCTCATCATTTGAAGACCGAAGAAGAGTTTCTCTTTAATCTTGCTCTATTCTCTTCAAGATTCATGGTGCTAGCTTGTTGCCATCCTCTCATAATTGTTTTCGATTGTGAGAATCTTTTTCACCCATCAGGAGATATTCAAGAGTCTTCTCAGTTTGTCATCCGGAGTCCATCAATTCAGGTTTATTCATTCTCAGTCGTCAGTTATCATTCTCCTATCTTGCCGGTGCATCTATCGAATATCCTCTAATCAGTTCTTGATCTCTTTGTTCCCATGTATCTAGTTTGTCTCAAGCACCTTCGTTCATTTGCTAATTCTTACCGGTGATGCACCCCTACTTCGATCATTTTCAATTCTTACGGTGGTTCTTTCAAGATCTCTCTTCCTTGTCCATCATATCAATTCATTTGTTGTTCCAATCCTACCGGTGGTTCGTTGAAGACCTTCTCAAGTTTACGCTATATCTCTTTTAATCCTTTCTACGAGAATAAGTAGTATGCCAAATCCGTTGATTGTCGTCAATTTAATTGGTGAAGGATAAGCATAACATAATTCTTATTCTTGTTCATCCAAGTGATTAATTCTTTATTCCGGAGGCCCTTAAAATTCTCGGTTTCATTTGTTTCATCTTCTCTTTTTCCCGGAGTTCCAAGCTCTAATTATCACGGAGATCCATCTAATTCATTGCAAGGATTCACCTTGTGTTTTCAATTTCTCTTTCTTTTCATTCCTTTTGTTTACCGGAGTTCTTCATGGAGGTTCTACATGATGGTTCATCAAGGATTTAATTCCCTTCTCAAAGTTTTCATCGAGATTCTTTCCTAAGGAGCTCAAGCTTTCTTCATATGGTAATCCGGAGTGCAATTCCTTCTACCATATTTTGGAGGTGGTATTATGTCATTCTTGATAATTTGAGTTCATGTTCCATGATTCACATGTTGTTAAGTATGAGATATTTTAAATCCATCAACCTCGTTGTTGGAGTTATCTTGTGTCATATTTCACCTAAAAGCCTTCCATTGGGAATGTTGCTATTTGTGGTGCTTGCCAATGATCCAAGTTATCTCTTTATCATCTTGGTGGAAGAAGTTTTCATCTCTTCGTTGATCTCAAGAAAGCAATTGTTTCCGTTAGTGGCCGGTTGTCACCTCATAATTTTGAGATGTTTTCCATAAGCCCACTACAAGCTTGTGCTTTTCGTTGTTGATTTTCCAACAACTCCGTTCAATTCTTCTTTGCAAGGATGCTTTCCAAACTCATTTGTGGCAGAAGTTGGCATTTTCTTCTCCATTCTGTTATTCCAATGATATATCTTCTATTATTTCTTTCGGAGGCATTGTGACGTTGCTCTTTTCACTCACCATCTCGATTCGTGAGGATCGTGTTCTTTTCTTGCTTATCCATTTAACCGGAGTGTCATGTTTTCATTCGAGTTCTCTAATCTTATCAAGTTTTCCCTCCTTCCTCAACTGGAGAGCTGTCTGAAATCCTTCTTACCCATTGTGCCATTCTTTCAATAGTTCCGGAGGCAGTTTGTTGTTGATTTCATCAAGTAACATCCCATCTTCTCAAGTTCATGTTCTATTCCTTCCATGTTCAACCGGAGTACTGCCCGAATTCTTCCCCTCTCATCTTGTTTTAACCGGAGTGGTTTCGAATTCTATCTTGTCCATTAAACTCTTGATTCATGTCTTTGCAACCTTCAAGTTCTCGTAATGTTCCTTGTTCCTCTTTCTAACGAATTGTTTGCAATCTCGTTCATCTCCTTTGTATTCTTTCTTTCAATTTGTTCAACCTCTCAATGTTCTTTGGTTTCACTCATTGGTCAAAGAAGCAACTTAGTTTTACCTCTTCTCTTCCTCTTCCATTTCTCTCCGGTGCCATCCTAGATCTCGGGACGAGATCCTCTTGTAGTGGTGGAGTGTTGTAACGCCCCGAGACCGACGCTCCAGAAGACTTCCAGCTACTCTGAGTTTCGTCGTGTGATTTATTTGTTTGATGCATTCATCTTTGCATCATGTGCATTGCATCATGTCATTTTAAAAAAAAAACTCAACTAAATAAATTGCATAGATCTTTTGATCTATTTAAACCGAGGGAACTCACACGGTGACTTCTCTTTATAACATACCCTCCCGATATTTAGGGAGCTATATTATAAAATATTCCATTGTTTCGGAAATCACCATAACACACTTGCAAATAACTCTCCATGCCTTTGTTATCTCACTTCTTGGTCTCCAACCTTGCCCATAAATTATTTCATCATTTTCCGGAGCTCCACCAAAAATCCAAACATTTTTGGACCTTCCTTTCATCAAGTCCTAGTTCAAACCCATTTGAATTTCAAATGAGTTTGAATTTAAATCTTTCTATCATGCCCACTTCTATTTTTCCTGGATCGAGCTCATTTTTGTGAGTCCGGGAAAATTGTCTCCATGCGCAAATCCTTTCCCTAACCCTCTCTTTCCTTTTCTTCTCTTTAATTGTTTTCTGCTAAAAAGAATAGCAGAGAGAGAAGAGAAGCCCAGCCGGCCTCTTGGGCCTGTCTAACCAGGCCGGCCCATTTGCCTGGAGGTCCAGCCCACCTAACCCCTTCCTAACCCTAGCCTCGAAGGCCAGCCCAGCCTCTCTCCCTCGACTCCCTCCAGCGCCGCTGCAATGCTCGATCCCATCTCCTTCCTCTCGCTCGAAGCCCCTCCTCTCGATCCCTTTCCCCTTCGTTCTCCTCCTGGCGCCGCCACTCACAGGGAGAGAGAGGAGCAGAGCCCTCGCGCCGCCCCTCCCCTATGCTTCTCCCGCATCGAGCGCGCGTCCCCGCCGGCTCCCGTCGCCCCTGCCTCGACGCCTGCTTCGCCTCCTTTGCCCCGTCGCGTTGTTCCTCAAGCTCCCTCGCCCTGTTTCTCCTCCCGCGCCGACGCCCTCCTTCGGCTGCTCGCGCCTGCAGCTCCGTCCGCGAGCTCGTGCAGCCATGGCCGCCACAGGAGCCTCGCGCCCGACCCCCTCGCTGAGGCCATGGATGTCTGCGGCCCCGCCTTCCTGCGGCCTCCTCCTCGCCGCATCCTGCCGTTCTCCATCGTCGTCGGACCCGCGCCTTCCTCTGCTTCCTCTACGGCGACCAGGGGCCCCATCGTCGTCGCGCCCTTTCGCCACCACTAGAGCCTGCTGCCGCCACCACCGGACCTGGCTGTGCCTCGCCAGGGTCCTCCCCTGCCGCGCCTCGGTCCCTGCTGGAGCTCCCCTGCTCCTGCCGTTCCTCTGCTACAAGCCGACCTCCACCTTCCGTTTCGGCCAATGCAGTTCGCCCAAGTTCCTGCTCAGCATCGTCATCGCTCACGAGGCCCCTTGTGATGTTTTGTGTTGGACCGTCAAGATCTGCAAGATCGACTACATGGACGCCAAGACCATCCTAGGACCGCCAAGCATCGTCTCTATGATTGTTGCCAAGTACCACAACGACGCGTCAAGTACCTCTACCGTCGTCTCCGGAAACGCCAAGTACCCCTACGCACGAAGACGCCAAGTTCGTTTCGGGATTCATCAAGTACCGCTACCGATGGCTCGAACGACTACGAAACGTGAACCTCTACCGTCGCCGTGAACAACTACTTCCCTCAACGACTCGAACCGCTCCGAAAACGCACGCTTCGAAGGTATAACCCCGAGACGCCGTCCGTGGACCAAATGCATGTGTTGTATGAGATGCACCCTATGTTTGCACCATGCCCGTTTGCTTCATGCACGTTCCTCCTCGTTCGCCATGCCGATGAACCGTGGGAACCCGGTAGCCGGGATCACCCCACCATCTTGCATGACACGCTCACGCCTCCTTTTGCACCGGTATCTCCGTGAGCTACCGGAACCGATATGTTGCCGTGGCATCATTTTCGGATATGTTGCCGTGGCACCATTTTTGTTTCGCCGCCGTGGCACCCTTTTTGTTCCGCCATGGTGACCAAATGCTTCATAACATGCTCATGTCAACATTTTCATAAAATTGCATAAAACTTGTATATGTCATCCGCATCATGATAACAACATTTAAAATGTTTAAACTTGTTGTTGCATTAAATTGCTAAATGCATATGGGGAATTACCGGATTTGTTGTTTTTATATCCGGCCCCATTTAAATTGTTTAGATGGTATAGTTTATATTATGCTTCACCTCTTGCCATGTTTAACAACAGTTAATATTGTTGGGTAGCATAAACGGGATCTAACTAAATAATTGATGTGGTGTTCCGTCAACATGCACCTCGTTGCATATTGAGCTCCACTTAACTTGTAGTATTGTTTGTTGCACTTTGCCATGCCATGCCTCATTAAACCGGACATGCATCATACTTGTTTGTGCATCATGACTTGTTTATGCTTGTGTGTTTACTATGTTGTTTGTTTCTTTCCGGGTTGCTTCTCTCGTTAGCTTCGGTTTCGTTCCGGAGTTGTGAGGATTTGTTCGTCTACGACCGTTTGTCTTCTTCTTGGATTCGTTCTTCTTCCTTGCGGGATCTCAGGCAAGATGGTCATACCCTCGAAATCACCACTATCTTTGCTATGCTAGTTTGCTCGCTCTTTTGCTATGCCAATGCTACGATGCCTACCATTTGCTTGTCAGCCTCCCAAATTGCCATGTCAAACCTCTAACCCACCATGTCCTAGCAAACCATTGATTGGCTATGTTACCGCTTTGCTTAGCCCCTCTTATAGCGTTGTTAGTTGCAGGTGAAGATTGAAGTTTGTTCCTTGTTGGAACATGGAGATGTTGTTCCTTGTTGGAACATGTTTACTTGTTGGGATATCACAATATATCTTATTTAATTAATGCATCTATATACTTGGTAAAGGGTGGAAGGCTCGGCCTTATGCCTGGTGTTTTGTTCCACTCTTGCCGCCCTAGTTTCCGTCATATCGGTGTTATGTTCCCGGATTTTGCGTTCCTTACACGGTTGGGCTATAATGGGAACCCCTTGACAGTTCGCCTTAAGTAAAGCTCTTCCAGCAATGCCCAACATTGGTTTTACCATTTGCACTAACAACCTACCACCTTCCCTTGGGTTCTGCAGACTCAAGGGTCATCTTTATTCTAACCCCCCCGGGCCAGTGCTCCTCTGAGTGTTGGTCCGAACTAGAGCCCTGTGCAGCGCCCCCTCGGGGAAACTCAAGGTTTGGTTTTAGTTGTACGGATTGCTCATCCGAGTGTGCCCTGAGAAAGAGATATGTGCAGCTCCTATCGGGATTTGTCGGCACATTCGGGCGGTGTTGCTGGTTTAGCTTTACCCTGTCGAAATGTCTTGTTGTACCGGGATACCGAGTCTGATCAGAACGTCTCGGGTGGAGGTCTATTCCTTCATTGACTGTGAGAGCTTGTGATGGGCTAAGTTGGGACACCCCTGCAGGGTATTATCTTTCGAAAGCCGTGCCCGCGGTTATGGGCAGATGGGAATTTGTTAACGTCCGGTTGTAGAAAACCCGAAGTTGACCTCAATTAAAATACATCAACCGCGTGTGTAACCGTGATGGTCTCTTTCCGGCGGAGTCCGGGAAGTGAACACGGTGTTGGAGTTATGCTTGACGTAGGTTGCTATAGGATCACTTCTTGATCATACTTTTATCGATCGTGCTTTGCCTTCTCTTCTCGCTCTCATTTGCGTATGTTAGCCACCATATATGCTAGTCGCTTGCTGCAGCTCCACCTCATTACTCCATCCTTCCTATAAGCTTAAATAGTCTTGATCTCGCGGGTGCGAGATTGCTGAGTCCCCGTGGCTCACAGATACTTCCTAAACCAGTTTGCAGGTGCCTATGTTACCGTGCAGATGACGCAACCAAGCTCAAGGAGGAGCTCGATGAAGATCTTGCCCTTTGTGTTGTTTCGTTCTAGTTGATCAGTAGTGGAGCCCAGTTGGGCTCGATCGGGGACCTTTGTCGCATTTGGGGTTCTTCTTTTATTTTGGTTCCGTAGTCGGACCTTGATTGTATCTGGATGATGTAATGCTTTATTCATGTAATTGTGTGAAGTGGCGATTGTAAGCCAACTATGTATCTCTTTCCCTTATGTATTACATGGGTTGTGTGAAGATTACCTCACTTGCGACATTGCATTCAATGCGGTTATGCCTCTAAGTCGTGCTTCGACACGTGGGAGATATATCCGCATCGAGGGCGTTACATTGGGCCAGGCCAGAAACAGGGCACGGGCACGCGCGGGCCTGGGTTATGCCGAATCTAACTCCGTGTCCACCGCGCCCCCCGTAACGGCACGCGTCGATCGCGGCGTCGTGGGAGAGATCGTGGGTGGTTCTTTATTCGGGAAATGCGCAACGTTCGCCTCCTCCTCTTTATAAGCAGGGGAAACAGGGGCAGTTCCCCCACCTTCGCCATCTTGCTGCTGCAATCTCAGAAATCTTCGCCGCTCCCCTCCGCTTCCAAAGTCTAAAGAGAGTAGCGCTCCGCCCCCGTCGCCACCGCCACCACGTGCGCCGTCGATCTCCCCCACCGCCTCCGCCATGGCTCCGAAAGCCGGGAAGGGGAAGGCCGCGAAGACTGCGGCTGCGAAGGCTGTGAAGTCGACCGAAGCGCAGCGGCTTGAGGCGCTGCGGAAGGAGCGGGCCACTTTCCCCCCCGAGCTCTCTGCAAACGATCTGAGGGATTGGTACTATCTCTTCTGGTCGATGGAGACGCGAGCGCATCCGCGCACGAAGGTACTCTCCGCCATCGCCTCGCAAGAAGCTCTAGATGGCGGGTACCCTTTCTTTGCCTTGTTCTTCTACTACGGGCTCTGCCCGCCCTTCTCTGATTTCTTCTGCGATATCATGAACACCTACGGGTTCCACCTCCTTGATTTCACCCCCAACGCCGTTCTGACCATGGCAGTTTTCGCCCATCTATGCGAAAACTTTGTCGGAATCCACCCCAACGTAGCCCTCTTCCACCACTTTTTTATGCCTCGTGTCGAGAGAGGGGAAACTCTTGCCGGTGGGATCGCCTGGATCTCGCAAGTCGGCAAAAAGGAGACCTATCTAGAGGGGGAGCTCCACAGCAAATGGGATGAGTGGAGAGCAGATTGGTGCTGGGTTGTAGAGGAGAACCCGCAGCCGTTCACCGCCCTGCGCCAAACCCCAGCAGTGCGTGGCAATGACTGGAGCGCCCTGTCCGCGGATGACGACAAGCTGAAGATCGCCACCACCCGGATTTTGCGTCTCAGGCTTGCCGGGCTGACTGTAGGCGCTGTCGGCGCAGATTTCCTTCGCCGCCGCATCGCCCCTCTGCAGGCGAGGGGGAGACCCGCCTGGGAATTTGGAGGCCCGGCAGATATCATGAGGTTGCGCCCGGGCCTCAATTACAATTTCACTGTCCTAGAATTGGACGGGATACTCAAGGAGACATTCAAGCATGACCCACAGCATCCCGAGTGGTTCAGGTTGCCGGCAGGCGTTGTTCCTCTGTGCAATAACTCCTCGCGCGACCGCATCTGCGCGATGATGCCGTTGTGCGATTCGCACGGGATCATTCCAACTTGGCAAGAACCTGCCGACGACGTCGTGCAACAGTTCTTCGAGGGCCTAGTGGAAGTGGCTGTCAACGCTGACGAAAAGAAGCTTCTCACCCGCGACACCACCAACCAAGAGATGGAACGCATCGCCACCAGGGCGGAAGAGGCGGCGGCAGCCGCAACGCAGGTGAATTCGGGTTCACAGTGGAAGAAGCCGACGCGGCATTGGCGACGAGCCTTGCCGAACGGGAGTGGCCCGAAGACGAAGAAGAACTCGCCGCGCCTGACGCCGAATCGAGCGAGCCCGCCGAGGATGCGAGCGGTCCGCCATCTCCAAGGAGCTTGCCGCGAGCAGGGCCCGCAGCGCAGCCCCCAGCGTAGCCAAGAAGGCGCCTCCGCAGGGCCGGGGACGTAGCAGGGCGGCAAGTGGGCCAATAGCCGCAGCGCCGCGCGACGCGCTCCGCCGCGGCAAGTACGGTTGCCGCGGGAGCTCCTCCCGCCGCGGTGGCAACTGGATCGGGGTCGTCTCGGGCTGCTGCCGCAGTCCCCGCCAAACGGCCAAGGGATCCCACCCCTCCACCTCGTCGCGCCGGAGGTGGGCCGAACTTCGACCTCTCCGCGCTCAGCTCCGACGAGGAGGAAGAAGAAGAGTAAGATTCCCTTGTTATTCTTGTAGTTCTTCAATTTGCTATTCTTGTCTTGCAATGTATCTGATCCACCCTGGACTCTCCCTTTTCAGGACTCTGGCCCAGAGGGCGGCGAAGAGGGCCAAGGCTCCGGTGGTTATCATCGAGGATGAGCCTACTACGATGGCAGGAGGCGCACCCGAGACCACCTTGCCGGATCCGGCCACTACTCCGCAGAGCAGCCCCCAGCGCAGCCCCCAGGGTAAGTACATGGTTTACTTTCTGCTTCTGGGCGCATGCGGTTGCTCTTTTCCTTTGTCGACATCTGATCGCTGGTTTGTTTGTGCAGGAGCAGAACAGCTTCATCAGGAGGGCGTGGTGATCACCTCCGACTCGTCGTCTGCTTCGACTACGCTGCCAAGGGCGGACTCCCCGGCAAGGAAGCGTTCTCCGGCAAGGGAGAAATCTCCAGCAAGGGAGGAGTCTCCAGCAAGGGAGGAGTCTCCGGCAAGGGACAGCGCCAACGATCCCCCGGTGGTGGAGCCCATGACAGCGGATCCCAGCACATGTAGCCTTTCTTTCCCGAAACTTTCCTTGTGTTCTTCTGCTGTTTTTTTCTTTCGAATGCTTGTTTGATTTCTCCTTCTTCTCCGGTCGTCAGATCCACCCTCCATGGATCCGATTGGAGACCGAGGCGGGCGGCGAGGAGAACACGCGCGGCAGTACTGATGATGCCGCGGCCACCGAACAAAGAGCCGGCGCTGATGTGCCCGCCGGCGAAGAGGCCGCCAAGGCTGCCGCCGAGGAAGCTGGCGAGGGATCCGGCGATCGCACTGACGGCCCTGAGGCCGCAGGAGTGCTAGGCGCTACACCGACCGCCGATCCCTCCGCCGCTGCCGCAGCGCCAGGCTTCGAGGAGTCCCAGCCCGGCGCCTATCTGAAGGCCGGCGAGGGCATCTTGATCAAGCTCCCCTGGGCATCAAGCTCCAGGGCGCCGGTGGAAGGAGAAGCTCTGGATGGGGAGGTGCTCGCCTCTGCCGGGTTGTCAATCGTCGATGTGCCGGGAAGCAGCAGCGACGAGCCTGAGGAGGAGCGGCTGCTACGGAGGCTGCTGGCGCTCTACCGCGCCCGCCAAGCCAAGTTGGAGTCCCGGGAAGCGCTCATCGCGAAGGCGAGCGTGGACATAGAGAAGCGCACGGAGGAGCTCCGGGGTCTTCGCCAGGAAACTCTCCGGGCCTTGGCGGAGGAGCGGGAGCAGCTTGCTGAGGAGCGGAAGGCCTTCCTCCTCGAGAAGGCCGAAGCTGAAGAGCAGCAGCGGCTCACCGGCGAGAAGCTGTACGCGCACGAAGGCGAGCTGGCTCAACGGAAAGTGAACCTCGACAGCCACGAGGAGGAGCTTGCCGCGCGCGAACAGGCACTTGGCGCGACGCTCCAAGAAGCAAAGGATGCGGCTGCGGCTGCCGAGGCCGCCAAGAAGGAATTGGAGGTAAAGGTGGCGCAGCTGGAGGCTGATCTGAAGGCGGGTGGCGAAGAGCTTGCCGCGCTCAAGCTGGAGCGCGAAAAGGACGCCCTTGCCCACGGAGAGCTGCAGGGCCAACTCGCCGAGAAGGGCAAAGAGCTAAGCTCCGCCAAGGATTCCAACGCCGATCTGAAGCTCAAACTGGCCACCTTGACGGAGACGCTGGACGGCGCCAAGAAACGGGAGGCGGACTTGAAGAAGGATATCAAGGCCAATGAGGCGCTGCTGGCGAGGGCCGCCGAAACCCAGAATCTCCTCAGAGATACTGTGGAGCTCTGGACGGAGGGCCTCGTGAACATTGCTGCAGTCATCGAAGAGGAGCTGGTGCAACTGGGGTGGAAGGCTTCGGGTACTCCTCCGACGAGAACCTCCAACCCAGCGTCAAGCTCACTCTGTTCTTCAAAGGTCTGGCGACGGCCCTCCAGCAACTCCGGGAAAGAATCCCAAAGCAGCTGGCCGACGAGTCGCGCACGATTTGTGCCGGAAATCTGGAGAAGGTGCTGGTGAAGGTGGCCTTCCGCAACCCAGGCCTCAACCTCACCAACATCCTCAAGAGGCTGCCGGCGGACGCTGATCTTGACACACTCAAGGCCCTCGTCGCACCCATTGTGGACAGGGTGAACGAGGTCAAAAGGGTTGACGGCGGTCGCGTAGATTAGGTCGTCTGTTTTCTTCTTTTCTTGCCGCTGCCAGTCATGTCATGGGAACACTTTATTAGAGGCGCGACAAGTTACTTTTGTAATATAACTCTATCTTAGGTAATAATTGCTGTGTTACTTCCTTTACTCGACTCTTTGCTTTGTATGTTTCTGCCCTACGCTTTCTGGGGAAACTTGTCGGCGTGGGCACCCTTGCCGCGAGCGCTGAGTGCGGAACTTCAGCAGCCTGCTGGCGGTGCCGCCACTGACAAGCAACCTTGTCGCAACTAGCCGCAGCTCACTTAAGTTGTTGAGCGGACTCAAAACAAAGTAAGGGCGCAACTAGCTGCGAGTTGGTTCCTTCGCGCTTAGGTTTTCCATACAAAGCACGGTCGTTCAAGGAAAATAACTTAAAATTTTAAAAACTGATCGCTCAAACTTTGGCAACTTAGCTTTTCTGTCGTTTGCTTCCCGGCAAGGAGAAACTCTCTTGAATGGCCCGGTCCACACCATTATCTTCTCCTTTCCCCCCAGCAAACCTTGTGTGCGAGGGAACCTTTTGCTTCTTGCGAAAAAGAGAGAAGAGAAAATAAAAATATGGAGCCTTAGGGCTCGTTATCGCTTACCGGAGGCAGGTGCTGCACAAAATGTCAGATAACATATGCGAAAAGGAATATAACATGAAATTGACAAGATGTGCGAAGCACATGAGCTTTATTTATGCACGGGTTCTGCACCCGGCTTTGTACAAAGGATTACATGCAACAGCTGCAAGACTTGTACAAAAGATGGTTGCTGGAAAAGCTTCCGGCAACCGTGCCCTATGGGTAAAACTTACGAAGATGTTCAATGTTCTAGGAATTGCTCACCGGAATGCCATCTTCGGTCTCAAGGCAGACAGCGCCAGGCTTAGTGACTCGTTTCACCCGATAAGGGCCTTCCCACTTTGGCGTCAACTTGTTGGAATTCTTGGCGGACTGAACTCGCCAAAGAACAAGGTCGCCTTCCTCGAAACTTCTGGCCTTAACTTTGCGTCTATGGTAGCGACGCAAAGCTTGCTGGTAGCGAGCGGCTCGCACAGCAGCCTGAAGATGGTCTTCCTCAAGGAGCAGCGCATCATCTTGTCGCAGCTGCTCTTGCTTGAGCTCATCATAAGCGAGCACTCGAGGCGACCCGTAAACGAGTTCCGTGGGGAGAACTGCCTCTACTCCGTAGACTAGAGCGAAAGGTGTCTAGCCAGTGGCTCGATTTGGCGTCGTCCTGATCGACCAAAGAACCACCAGCAGCTCCTCGATCCAGTTTCTTCCGCACTTGTGCAGCCTGTCGAAAGTTCTGGTCTTGAGTCCCCACAGCACTTCAGCATTTGCCCTCTCCGCTTGACCGTTGCTTCTCGGATGAGCAACAGAAGCAAAGCAGACCTTGGCGCCAAGATCTTGGACATACTGCATGAAGGTGCGGCTCGTAAATTGCGTGCCATTGTTGGTGATGATCCTGTTAGGGATCCCGAAACGGCAAACAATTGACCTGAAGAACTTGACTGCTGACTGTGCTGTCACCTTCCTCACTGGTTCCACTTCCGGCCACTTTGTGAACTTGTCGATGGCGACGTACAAGAACTCAAAGCCTTCCACCCCCAGTTGCACCAGCTCCTCTTTGATGACTGCAGCAATGTTCACGAGGCCCTCCGTCCAGAGCTCCACAGTATCTCTGAGGAGATTCTGGGTTTCGGCGGCCCTCGCCAGCAGCGTCTCATTGGCCTTGATATCCTTCTTCAAGTCCGCCTGCCATTTCTTGGCGCCGTCCAGCGTCTCCGTCAAGGTGGCCAGTTTGAGCTTCAGATTGGCGTTGGAATCCTTGGCGGCGCTCAGCTCTTTGCCCTTCTCGGCGAGTTGGCCCTGCAGCTCTCCGTGGGCAAGGGCGTCCTTCTCGCGCTCCAGCTTGAGCGCGGCAAGCTCTTCGCCACCCGCCTTCAGATCAGCCTCCAGCTGCGCCACCTTTACCTCCAATTCCTTCTTGGCGGTCTCGGCAGCCGCAGCCGCATCCTTTGCTTCTTGGAGCGTCCCGCCAAGTGCCTGTTCGCGCGCGGCAAGCTCCTCCTCGTGGCTGTCGAGGTTCACTTTCCGTTGAGCCAGCTCGCCTTCGTGCGCGTACAGCTTCTCGCCGGTGAGCCGCCGCTGCTCTTCAGCTTCGGCCTTCTCGAGGAGGAAGGCCTTCCGCTCCTCAGCAAGCTGCTCCCGCTCCTCCGCCAAGGCCCGGAGAGTTTCCTGGCGAAGACCCCGGAGCTCCTCCGCGCGCTTCTCTATGTCCACGCTCGCCTTCACGACGAGCGCTTCCCGGGACTCCAACTTGGCTTGGCGGGCGCGGTAGAGCGCCAGCAGCCTCCGTAGCAGCCGCTCCTCCTCAGGCTCGTCGCTGCTGCTTCCCGGCACATCGACGATTGACAACCCGGCGGAGGCGTGCACCTCCCCATCCAGAGCTTCTCCTTCCACCGGCACCCTGGAGCTTGATGCCCAGGGGAGCTTGATGAAGATGCCCTCGCCGGCCTTCAGATAGGCGCCGGGCTGGGACTCCTCGAAGCCTGGCGCTGCGGCAGCGGCGGAGGGATCGGCGGTCGGTGCAGCGCCTGGCGCTCCTGCAGCCTCAGGGCCGTCAATGCGATCACCGGATCCCTCGCCAGCTTCCTCGGCGGCAGCCTTGGCGGCCTCTTCGCCGGCTGGCACATCAGCGCCGGCTCTTTCTTCGGTGGCCGCGGCATCATCAGTACTGCCGCACGTGTTCTCCTCGCCGCCCGCCTCGGTCTCCATCGGATCCGTGGAGGGTGGATCTGACGACCGGAGAAGAAGGAGAAATCAAACAAGCATTCGAAAAAAAATCAACAGAAGAACACAAGTAAAGTTTCGGGCAAGAAAGGCTACCTGTGCTGGGATCCGCTGTCATTGGCTCCACCACCGGGGGATCGTTGGCGCTGTCCCTTGCCGGAGACTCCTCCCTTGCCGGAGACTCCTCCCTTGCTGGAGATTTCTCCCTTGCCGGAGAACGCTTCCTTGCCGGGGAGTCCGCCCTTGGCGGCGTAGTCGAAGCAGACGACGAGTCGGAGGTGATCACCACGCCCTCCTGATGAAGCTGTTCTGCTCCTGCACAAACAAACCAGCGATCAGATGTCGACAAAGGAAAAGAGCAACCGCGCGCGCCCAGAAGCAGAAAGTAAACCATGTACTTACCCTGGGGGCTGCGTTGGGGGCTGCTCTGCGGAGTAGTGGCCGGATCCGGCAAGGTGGTCTCGGGTGCGCCTCCCGCCATCGCAGTGGGCTCATCCTCGATGATAACCACCGGAGCCTTGGCCCTCTTCGCCGCCCTCTGGGCCAGAGTCCTGAAAAGGGAGAGTCCAGGGTGGATCAGATCAGATGCAAGACAAGAATAGCAAGTTGAAGAACTACAAGAATAACAAGGGAATCTTACTCTTCTTCTTCCTCCTCGTCGGAGCTGAGCGCGGAGAGGTCGAAGTTCGGCCCACCTCCGGCGCGACGAGGTGGAGGGGTGGGATCCCTTGGCCGTTTGGCGGGGATTGCGGCAGCAGCCCGAGATGACCCCGATCTAGTTGCCACCAGGCGGGAGGCGCTCCCGCGGCAACCGTACTTGCCGCGGCGGAGCGCGTCGCGCGGCGCTGCGGCTGTTGGCCCACTTGCCGCCCTGCTACGTCCCCGGCCATGCGGAGGCGCCTTCTTGGCTGCGCTGGGGGCTGCGCTGCGGGCCCTGCTCACGGCAAGCTCCTCGGAGATGGCGGACCGCTCGCACCCTCGGCGGGCTCGCTTGGTTTGGCGTCAGGCGCGACGAGTTCTTCTTCGTCTTCGGGCCACTCCCGTTCGGCAAGGCTCGTCGCCAATGCCACGTCTGCTTCCTCCACTGTGAACCCGAATTCACCCGCGGCTGCGGCTGCCGCCGCCTCTTCCGCCCTGGTGGCGATGCGTTCCATCTCTTGGTCGGTGGTGTCGCGGGTGAGAAGCTTCTTTTCGTCAGTGTTGACCGCCACTTCCACTAGGCTGTCAAAGAACTGCTGCACGACATCGTCGGCAGGTTCTTGCCAAGTTGGGATGATCCCGTGCGAATCGCACAATGGCATCATCGCGCAGATGCGGTCGCGCGAGGAGTTATTGCATAGAGGAACAACGCCTGCCGGCAACCTGAACCACTCGGGATGCTGTGGGTCGTGCTTGAATGTCTCCTTGAGTATCCCGTCCAATTCTAGGACGGTGAAATTGTAATTGAGGCACGGGCGCAACCTCATGATATCTGTCGGGCCTCCAAATTCCCAGGCGGGTCTCCCCCTCGCCTGCAGAGGGGCGATGCGGCGGCGAAGGAAATCTGCGCCGACAGCGCCTACAGTCAGCCCGGCAAGCCTGAGACGCAAAATCCGGGTGGTGGCGATCTTCAGCTTGTCGTCGTCCGTGGACAGGGCGCTCCAGTCATTGCCACGCACTGATGGGGTTTGGCGCAGGGCGGTGAACGGCTGCGGGTTGTCGTCTACAACCCAGCACCAATCTGCTCTCCACTCATCCCATTTGCTGCGGAGCTCCCCCTCCAGATAGGTCTCCTTTTTGCCGGCTCGCGAGATCCAGGCGATCCCACCGGCAAGAGTTTCCCCTCTCTCGACACGAGGCATAAAAAAGTGGCGGAAGAGGGCTACGTTGGGGTGGATTCGGACAAAGTTTTCGCATAGATGGGCGAAAACTGCCATGGTCAGAACGGCGTTGGGGGTGAAATCAAGGAGGTGGAACCCGTAGGTGTTCATGATATCGCAGAAGAAATCAGAGAAGGGCGGGCAGAGCCCGCAGTAGAAGAACAAGGCAAAGAAAGGGTACCCGCCAACTGGAGCTTCTTGCGAGGCGATGGCGGAGAGTACCTTCATGCGCGGATGCACTCGCGTCTCCGTCGACCAGAAGAGATA
>NC_041389.1:153749628-153752573 GCF_002162155.2 Triticum dicoccoides
CTTCCGCAGCGCCTCAAGCCGCTGCGCTTCGGTCGACTTCACAGCCTTCGCAGCCGAAGTCTTCGCGGCCTTCCCCTTCCCGGCTTTCGGAGCCATGGCAGAGGCGGTGGGGGAGATCGACGGTGCAGGTGGTGGCGGCGGCGACGGGGGCGGAGCGCTGCTCTCTTTCGACTTTGGAAGCGGAGGGGAGCGGCGGAGATTTCTGAGATTGCAGCAGCAAGATGGCGAAGGTGGGGGAACTGCCCCTATTTCCCCTGCTTATAAAGAGGAGGAGGCGAACGTTGCACATTTCCCGAATAAAGAACCACCCACGATCTCTCCCACGACGCCGCAATCGACGTGTGCCGTTACGGGGGGCGCGGTGGACACGGAGTTAGATTCGGCATAACCTAGGCCCGTGCGTGCCCGTGCCCTGTTTTGGGCCTGGCCCAACAGCGCTCGGAACCATGTGTGGCCCAGGCCCGGGGGCTCCTGTCGGTGTACTAGAGTAGGGGTACCCTAGTATCCCGAACTTGTGCATGGGCAGTTGCAGCCTCCGCGGCAAGGCTTGCCGGGCGACCGCCAGGGTCCTCCGTTTGGTTCCTTTGGAGCCATTCAAGAACAAAGTATTCAAGATGAGAAGACAAGGCCCCGGCAAGAGGAGCTTGCCAGGAAGAGACAAGACCCCAGTGAGAGGAGCTTGCCGGGAAGGCCAACCACGGCACCTCAAGAAACTTGCCGCGACGCACCGCGCGTCCCGGCAAGGTCCGGCGAGCGACAAGCTTCCGGACGCGACAAGACGACGACCCCGACAAGGTACTTGCCGGAGGCCAGCTGCCACTCTGTACCCACGCTCCAGCGCATCCACCCGCGTGTCGCCCTGAGGCTTTCTCAGGGGCGCGTGGCGGGAGCCTGTGCAGCCAGGGGTACGCGGTGGCAAGCGGAGATGAAGAGGAGTGACCGTTAGGGGCGCCACCGTTCGCCATGATGGCCTCCTCTTCATCTCCGCTTGCCACCGCGTACCCCTGGCTGCACAGGCTCCCGCCATGCGCCCCTAAGAAAGCCTCAGGGCGACACGCGGGTGGATGCACTGGAGCGTGGGTACAGAGTGGCAGCTGGCCTCCGGCAAGTACCTTGTCGGGGTCGTCGTCTTGTCGCGTCTGGAAGCTTGTCGCTCGCCGGACCTTGTCGGGACGCGCGGTGCATCGCGACAAGTTTCTTGAGGTGCCGTGGTTGGCCTTCCCGGCAAGCTCCTCTCGCCGGGGTCTTGTCTCTTCCCGGCAAGCTCCTCTTGCCGGGGCCTTGTCTTCTCATCTTGAATACTTTGTTCTTGAATGGCTCCAAAGGAACCAAACGGAGGACCCTGGCGGTCGCCCGGCAAGCCTTGCCGCGGAGCGCTGCAACTGCCCGTGCACAAGTTCGGGATACTAGGGTACCCCTACTCTAGTACACCAACAGGAGGTGTAATCAGGATACCACTGGCTGGTCATCTCCGGATCCCACTAGACAGATGATGCACGATAAGGGTCCAGTTTAGGTTCCGGCTCAGGTTCAAGTTCTGGAGTAAAAGCTTGGGCTCGGTGATTGTACACCGCTTCCGGCGTGTCAAGAAAATTTTCTGCAAGCAAATCAAACAACAGAGGCGCAAGCAAAATAATAATCTCAAAGTGTTTCTTATTGAATCTAAGTTTATACAAGAGCATTTTCTCTTTGTTGTCAACAATAAACTTGTGTGCTACCATGCTCTTGTAATCTAAAATGTGAGGAGGCAATTTTGTCTCCTCTTTCTCATGGTGCTTAATGGGTATCTGAAAATGTCTAGCAAGACGTGCATCATAGATACCTCCAAATATGGGGCCTTTTGTACGTTTCAGGGCTAGCCGTTTAGCAACAACGACACCCATACTAAAAATATTGTCTCCAAGCAAGACATGTTGAAGAATGATAATATCAGGAACACTAAAGCTTCCACTATTTCCATGACCAATCAAGCATCTACTAGCAAATATGGCAAAGTAGCGTAAAACAGGAAAATGTATGCTAGAGATTTTTTCCTCGGAACCCTTCTTTGGCTCCACTACAGCGATAGTATTAACAAAGCCATCCACATCTTTACGATGGGGTCCCTCTAATTCTCCCTCATAAGGTATCCTAAACACCGCGTAAAAATTACGTAAAGACATTTCTCTGAATTCATCATATAAATGAAATGATACTGCAGGCGGTGACTTCTTAGGATAATAATAAAAGTTTTGCACGGAAGTGTTAATGAGTAAGAGATACTAGTCGATCCGGTCGTTGATGAAACCGGTGAGGCCTGCAGTCTCGATCGAAGCATAAAAATGTAACATCCCAAATTTTCAATTTGGAATGTTATACAAATAGATCATTATTGCATATCATATTTAATGCATTTTGCCTCGATCCTAGAAATTCCACGCAACTCAAGGACCCACGGAGAGAGTTGGGGATTTCAATATTTTCATATTTGAGTTTTCTCAAATTTTGGAAATAGGATCATTTGATTTTATTTATTTTATCTTCAATTATTTCAATTATAAAAACACGAGAGAGGGAATAAAATGACTTTCCCAAAATAAAGAAATATTGAGGATTTAATAAAAAAATCAAATAAAATTTTATTTTGGATTTTCTGGCTATTTATTTGAATTTAGAAAAAATGCTTGTTTTTAAAAAATTGCATTTAGGCCCACATAAATGTTCATCTAAACCGGCTTGATTTTAGAAGCCGGGGAAAATTTATTTCGGGATTTTTGGAGTCCGTTTAGTATTTCTTTTGTTTGTTTTTCTGCGCGATATTTTAAAAAAAAAATCCGAACCGACCTACGGGCCGTAACCGGCCAGGACTCCGCCTGGCCGGGCCTTTATAAGCCGCCGGCCCGTCCCGGGCCCAAACCCTAGCCACCCGCACCTCGAGCCCCGCACCCGCCGCCACCGCCTTGCGC
>NC_041389.1:153752761-153760776 GCF_002162155.2 Triticum dicoccoides
CGAGGTTGGCCCGCCGCCGATTTTTCTAGAAAACCGTTCGGTTTTCGCCGGTTTTCGTTCGTGTTTTTTAGATTTGTTTTTTTTATATCATTTTTTCGGGTTTAGGTTAATTAGCGAGCGTTCGCTCATTTGTTCGTTTTAACGAATGTGTTCTTCATTTAGATCTAGATAGCGAACGTCCGTTCGTTAATCTGTTCGTCGTTTTTCTTTTCTCGGATTTATTCCGCGATTTTTCTGATCGCGATTTCTGATCCGATTTTCGTTTTAGTATAACTTTTCGCTCATTTATCGGAATTAGGCGATTCAAGCGCCTAGAGTTTAGTCTCGAAACCCTCTTTCCGAATAATCTACTCAAACAAGTTTTTGCTTCTGTAAAATTTGACTTAGGTCCAGATTAGTAAACGAAGCTTGTTTCTTTCGCCGTTTGAGTTTTGTTTCTTCGTTCGATTTGTTTTTTTTTTTGCATACTGGAGTTCTTAAGTTGAACTTTCTAGTTAGATCTTTTATTTGAGTTTTACCCGTGCATTAGATGAGTACTTCTTGTATGCTTGTTTGTTTGTTTGCTTGCGATAGAGTACCCGGATTGCGCCGCTTGCTACTTCGAATCCCTAGGTTTCACGGATCATCAGCAAGGCAAGTAACACTTTGATAATATCCCTTTATTACCTAGTTTTATTGCATTAGATCAATCCTCAAACAATTGCATGATTAGGATCTGATTAATATGTGGGATTTGGGAAGTAGATGAGGTAGTAACTATTACCTGTTTTAATATCAGACCCTTGGGAGTTACTTCTACGTTTGCTTACTATGCCATGCTATGCTAGTAGACATGGATTGGGTGAGTGTATCCATGACAGATGTGAGATTGTTAATTAATGGTTTATTTAAGGTGGCAACTTTAATACACATCTGGGTGGATTGAGGTACCTGGGTATTCTAGGATTGCCTGTTGTTTTTGGACCGCCACCCAGGCTCAAAGTGATCATAAGATTATTCATGCTAGAAACTTCCGTGTGCAGCCACATGCTATTATGGGCTCTAGCATAGTTGACTAAGTCGTGCGAACTCTTACAGTGGTAGACTAGCAGATGTAGGGGAAAGTAGGTGTACAGGTCTACCCATCGTAAGGTGCTAGCGCTTCTGAAGGACTATGTCTCGGTCATCCGTTTCTCAAACACCATGTAGTGCGAGAAAACAAACGGAGGAGATCGAGTCGTGTGGGGAAAAGTGCGCAAACCTCTGCAGAGTGTATAAACTAATCATGATTAACCGTGTCCCCGGTTATGGACGTTTTGAGTATCTAGTACTTGGATTATCATGTGAATATCATCATGTTACTTTAATTAATATTGTTGGGTTGTTTAAAGATGATGTTACTTAATTGGGATTGAGGATGCTGTCAACCATTCTCAATGTTTAACAACCACCATGATAGTTAAATAAATTTAGTCCTTTGCAGTAGGGAAAAATTGGCTCTATGCAAAACTGTAACCATAGAGCTTTCCACCAGCCATATATGCATGTAGTATAGCTTTATCCTTTCATTACTCTCTATGTGTTACTTTGCATCATATTCCATGTGCTGACCCGTTTTCGGGCTGCAACGTTCATGTTGCAGACTTTTCAAACGACGAGTAAGATCCCTTAGGATCATGATTCTATACTCAGTGATGCCGTTAGAGTTGATGGACTCACTTATCTTCCAAGCCTTCCGCTGTTATCGTTATTAGATGGCCTTAAGCCATATTTATTGTAATAAGTTCTCTTTGAAGACATTCGATGTAATAAGTGTGTGATTGCTACTCTGTTATAAATCCTTCGAGTACTGTGCGTGTCAGCATTACTGATCCAGGGATGACACTGATGCATAGAGATCAGACTGTTTGAGGTTTGGTCGCTACAAGATGGTATCAGAGCACACGCTGACTGTAGGACACGACCACTAAGCTAAAGCCCTAGATCACTACTCTCTCTTCTCATTTCTGACTCCTCATCTTTTCTACTCTTTTAGGATGGCAGATGCAAGGAACAAGTTCATGCAACCGGATGAAGATACACCCTTTGGACGACACCTGAAGGAAGTTACCAAGTACCTGAAGATCGGAGTACCAAGCTTCACTAGGACTTACAACGCCACCTTACCTGAAGAAGAGCGCTGGATGATTCAAGTTCAAGTTCCAGGAAGGACGTTCATGCCCGTCACTGAGTCCATAGAGTTTTCCTTTGATGCACCAACCTGGAGCCTAGGAAAGAGCATGGCAGACCACATTACCATGGGACGTATTGGAGAAGTTTACCACAAGGAACTTAAGGATACTACTTATCAGATTTGTGGGCGCCGAGATGAGCAATGGGAGATGATCAGCACCAGGAAGGATAGATCAATTGCAGCTTTCATCCAGGAGTTAAACCAGCACATTCGACGCCAGGAGAACCAGATGTGCGCAGGCATGATGGATCTGAAGAAGGCCATGACCGAGATCACGGAACTGGAAGAAGAACTCAAGTCTACACGTGATGGACATGAGGAGGAAATAGCAACGCTAGTCGAGAAGAATGAAGATCTGAAGAAGAAGCTAAGAGTGTTCATGGGATTTCCAGCAACTGGAGAAGACGAAGATTGCACTTGTCCCGAGAACTACATCATCATCGACGACACCGACTCGGACCCAGATGATAGTGATGATGACTATGTTGATGGAGCTGGAGCAGATATCATGGAGTCTTCATCAGAGCAGTTTTTCTAGTAGACCACCATAACAGTAGTAGTATTTCCCCCATGTATCTAGTATAGTCCGAGCACTTTTGTAACGATAGATAGACCGTTGTATGCCCTTGCTTGTTTGAATGAAGTGTTTGATTGAAATTTTGCCTCATGTGCATATGGGTAGTGTTTTCCCTCTAGACCTCATTCTATTTTGTATTCTCATCTTTTCTAAAACCCTCAGATGCCTCCGAGACGTGACAACGGATTTGCTTTCCCACCGGAGCTCACCCAGTTGATCCATCAGCAGAATGCATTGATGTAGATACGAGTCCAGAATCAGAATCAGGGAAACAACAACAACAACAACCCACCACTACCACCACCTGTTGATCACTTAACCCGTTTTCTTAGGCTGAATCCGTCGGTGTTCTCCAGTAGCACCGAGCCGATTGTTGCAGATGACTGGCTTCGCAAGACAGTCAGGGAGTTGACCACTGCAGGATGCACAGATGCGGAGAAGGTGTGATTTGCCGCACATCAGCTTGAGGGACCCACCGCATCATGGTGGGAGAGTTTCACCGCCACCTATCCAGTAGACACTGTCACATGGGATCAGTTTTAGCAGGCTTTTCGCACTGCTCATGTTTTAGCAGGAGCTATGGCCATGAAGAAGCGTGAGTTTCGCAACTTACGCCAGGGAGGACGTACAGTTGGCCAGTATGTGGATGATTTCAGTAAACTAGCACGTTACGCCCCAGATGACGTTGCTACGGATGCAACTAAGCAAGAGAAGTTTCTGGAAGGACTGAATGATGAGCTGAGTATGCAGTTGATGGTAGCAAGTTTCAACAACTACCAGGAGTTGGTAGATAGAGCTCTCATGATTGAAGGGAAGCAACAGCAGATTGAGAACCGCAAGAGGAAATATGGACAAGGGAAGTACAATTCGGGAGCTCAGCAGAAGCCACGTTTTACCCCAAAATCGGGAGGACGGTTCCAACATACCCATGGAGGTGGTAGCTCACACAACCATAATGGTTCCAAGAATGGTAACGGGAATGGAGGAAGTAGTAGCCAGAACCGTACCAACCCTTCAACACTAGCCAAGAGAGATCTGAGTCAAGTCACTTGTTTTAAGTGCCAGAAGACCGGACATTACGCCAATGAATGTCCTGAAGGACAAAATGGAAACGGCGATGGAAGCTCTGGGAAGAAGCCAAACCCTTTCAACAGAGGACAAGTGAACCACGTTAGCGTGGAGGAGGTTGAAGCCCAGCCAGATGCAGTAATAGGTAAGTTTTTGGTTAAGTCATTTACTGCACTCATTCTTTTTGATACTGGTGCATCGCATTCATACATATCAAGGGGATTTGTGGATAATTATAGACTGCCACCAAGGTTCTAGGAACACCCATGCTAGTAACCTTACCAGGAGTAGAGTACATGGCCAGTCGAGGATGTTTTCAAGTGCCGTTGAGTATAGGCAAGCATGTTTTCCCCTCAGACTTAATCATTTTGGAATCTCAAGGTTTGGATGTGATTCTGGGTATGGATTGGCTATCGATGTATGGAGGAAACATTGATTGCGCCAGTAAGTCGATTTTGCTTACGACCCCAGAAGGGAGAAGGATAAGGTATGTATCAAGGCATGAGCCGAAGAGGATGCACGTAAATTCCTTATCAGGAGTTGTGCAGGAGGAAGTACCAGTGGTGAAGGATTTTCCTGACGTATTCCCAGAGGAGTTGCCCGGCATGCCACCGGACAGAGACATTGAGTTTTTGATTGAGCTTTTGCCAGGCACAGGGCCAATATCGAAGAGACCATACATGATGCCAGCAAAAGATTTGGAGGAGATTAAGAGTCAGATTAAGGAGTTATTGGATAAAGGCTACATTCGCCCAAGTTCTTCGCCTTGGGTATCACCAGTACTTCTAGTGGAGAAGAAAGACGAATCATTAAGGATGGTTGTTGATTATCGAGGATTGAATGCAGTAACAATCAAGAACAAGTACCCACACCGATGATCAATGATCTGTTTGACCGATTGCAAGGGGCAAAGGTATTTTCCAAGATCGATTTGCGATCAGGATACCATCAGTTGAAGATTCGGGAGCAGGGTATACCTAAGACGGCTTTTACCACCAGGTATGGGCTGTACGAGTATACCGTTATGTCCTTTGGTCTGACGAACGCACCTGCCTATTTCATGAACATGATGAACAAAGTATTTATGGAGTTCCTGGATAAGTTCATCGTGGTGTTCATTGATGATATTTGGTCTACTCAAAGAATGAAGAGGAGCATAAGGAGCATTTACGTTTGGTATTGGAGAAACTCAGAGAACACCAGTTATACGCCAAGTTCAGCAAATGTGAATTTTGGTTAAAGGAAGTAGGATTTCTCGGACATGTTATATCCGGAGAGGGTATAGCAGTAGACCCCACCAAGGTTGTCACCGTGACAAATTGGGCACCACCAATGACAGTTGGAGAGATCAGGAGTTTCCTTGAACTGGCAGGATACTACCGAAGTTTCATTGAGAATTTCTCGAAGATTGCAAAGACCATGACGGAGTTGTTGAAGAAGGATACCAAGTTCATTTGGACTGAGGAGTGTGAGGCCAGTTTTCAAGAATTGAAGAAACGTTTGGTTACTTCGCCAGTGTTGATTTTGCCAGATCAGATCAAGGATTACGAGGTGTATTGCGACGCTTCACGTCGAGGACTTGGAGCAGTGCTTATGCCGGAGGGGAGAGTTGTTTCGTATGCTTCACAACAACTTAAACCACATGATTTGAACTATGCCACGCATGATTTGGAGTTAGCAGCCGTACTGCATGCGTTGAAGACATGGAGACATTTTCTTATCGGAAACGATTGTGAGGTGTACACGGATCACAAGAGTTTGAAGTACATTTTCACGCAGAAGGAGTTGAATCTCAGGCAAAGGAGATGGTTGGAGCTCATCAAGGATTATGACATGAGATTGCAATATCACCCCGGGAAGGCTAACGTAGTAGCCGATGCGTTGAGCCGTAAGAGCCATGTCAATACACTCATGACCGCAGGATTGCCAAAGGAGTTAGCAGAGGACCTTTGCGAGCTATGTTTGGAGATAGTTCCGAGAGGCTATGTAGCAGCATTGGAAATACAATCGACTTTGATGGATAAGATCAGAGAAGCTCAGAAGACCGACAAGGAAATTGCTGAGATAAAGGAGAAGATGAGCAAAGGAAAAGCAAAAGGATTTCGTGAGGATGAGCACGATACCTTATGGTTTGAAGATCGTGTTTATGTTCCTAAGAACCCGGAGATCAGGAAGTTGATTTTGCAAGAGGCCCATGATTTGCCGTATTCGATTCACCCAGGAAATACTAAGATGTATTTGGATTTGAAGGAAACTTTCTGGTTGACCGGATGAAGAAGGATATTGCAGAGTATGTAGCAGTTTGTGATGTATGTCAGAGAATAAAGGCAGAGCATCAGTAGCCAGCAGGATTGTTGCAACCATTGTCGATACCCAAATGGAAGTGGGATAAGCTAGGCATGGATTTTATCACAGGATTGCCCAAGACTCGTTCCAGCTATGACTCGATTTGGGTTGTAGTCGATCGTTTGACTAAGGTAGCTCATTTCATTCCAGTGAAGACAACTTACACCAGTGCTAAGTTGGCCAGGATATACATGACCAGGATCGTATGTCTGCATGGAGTTCCAAGGAGCATTGTATCAGTTAGAGGAACCCAGTTCACCTCTAAGTTCTGGAATCAGTTGCACGAAACTTTGGGTACCAGGCTAGAGTTCAGTACAGTGTTTCATCCGCAGACAGATGGACAAACCGAGAGAGTCAATCAGATTTTGGAGGATGTGTTGAGATCTTGTGCGCTAGATTATGGATCTAGTTGGGACGACAATTTGCCATATGCAGAATTGTCCTACAACAACAGTTATCAATCCAGTTTGAAGATGTCCCCTTTCGAAGCCTTATACGGAAGGAGGTGCAGGACCCCGTTGTCTTGGGACGAAGTTGGAGACCGCCAGTTGTTTGGACTGGATTTGATTAAGGAGTCTGAACGGAAAGTGAAATTGATTCGCGACAGGCTCAAGGTAGCCCAGTCCAGGCAGAAGAGCCATGCAGATGCAAAATGCAAGGAGACAGTTTACGAAGTTGGGGATAGAGTCTATCTTCGTGTATCTCCACTTCGAGGAGTCAAGCATTTTGGTGTTAAAGGAAAGTTAGCGCCACATTTTGTGGGACCGTACAAAGTTTTGGAGCGTACGGGAGAAGTTGCCTACAAGTTGGAATTGCCTGAGGGATTGTCAGGAGTTCACGACGTGTTCCACGTGTCCCAGTTAAAGAAGTGTCACGCGGAGATGACTGATATACCACTGAGGGATACAGTGCCACTAGAGGTGATTCAGTTGGACAGTGATTTGACCTATGAGGAGAAACCAATCAAGATTCTTGAGTATGCCAGCCGAGTCACTCGCAGCAAGGTTATCAAGTTTTGCAAAGTACAGTGGAGCCACCACACCGAGGATGAAGCCACATGGGAGCGAGAGGAAGATTTTCTGAAGGACCACCCTCACCTATTTTCTAGCCAACCTGAATCTCTAGGGCGACATTCATCTTAAGGGGGGTAGGTTTGTAACATCCCAAATTTTCAATTTGGAATGTTATACAAATAGATCATTATTGCATATCATATTTAATGCATTTTGCCTCGATCCTAGAAATTCCACGCAACTCAAGGACCCACGGAGAGAGTTGGGGATTTCAATATTTTCATATTTGAGTTTTCTCAAATTTTGGAAATAGGATCATTTGATTTTATTTATTTTATCTTCAATTATTTCAATTATAAAAATATGAGAGAGGGAATAAAATGACTTTCCCAAAATAAAGAAATATTGAGGATTTAATAAAAAAAGCAAATAAGATTTTATTTTGGATTTTCTAGCTATTTATTTGAATTTAGGAAAAATGCGTGTTTTTCAAAAATTGTATTTAGGCCCAAATTAATTTTCATCTAAACCGGCTTGAGTTTAGAAGCTGGGGAAAATTTATTTCGGGATTTTTGGCGTCCGTTTAGTATTTCTTTTGTTTGTTTTTCTGCGCGATATATATATATATATTTTTTTTTAAAAGTCCGAACCGACCTACGGGCCGTAACCGGCCAGGACTCCGCCTGGACGGGCCTTTATAAGCCGCCGGCCCGCCCCGGGGCCAAACCCTAGCCCCTCGCACCTCGAGCCCCACACACGCCGCCGCCGCCGCCTTTCGCCGCCGCCGGAGCCCGACGCC